>NW_027287007.1:0-155819 GCF_022747635.1 Hetaerina americana | reverse complement strand
GTTAATCATTAAAGACAGAAAATGAGCATAAAAGATGCCTCAGCGCAAGCGTTAATGTTAGTAAAAGAGCCCAAATTTCAAAAAATATTGCGAAAAACAACAATCTTCCATTATAGAGTGAATCTTTGAGGTGTATACAAGGCATTTATTTCATTTTTAGAAATTTTAATTTTCACATTTTTCCATGAAAAGTGCCAATACCCCCTCTTTGGGTTCTAGGTGAAATTCTCACTCGACACAAATCAAACAAAAATGTTTCCATGGTGTGTATTGTTGTTCATTTTCATCAAATAAACAAAATAAAACCCAGAGTTAATCATTAAAGACAGGAAATGAGCATAAAAGATGCCTCAGCGCAAGCGTTAATGTTAGTAAAAGAGCCCAAATTTCAAAAAATATTGCGAAAAACAACAATCTTCCATTATAGAGTGAATCTTTGAGGTGTATACAAGGCATTTATTTCATTTTTAGAAATTTTAATTTTTCACATTTTTCCATGAAAAGTGCCAATACCCTTTGGGTTCTAGGTGAAATTCTCACTTGACACAAATCAAACAAAAATGTTTCCATGGTGTGTATTGTTGTTCATTTTCATCAAATAAACAAAATAAAACCCAGAATAAATCATTAAAGACAGGAAATGAGCATAAAAGATGTCTCAGCGCTTAGTAAAAGAGCCGAAATTTCAAAAAATATTGCGAAAAACAACAATCTTCCATTATAGAGTGAATGTTTGAGGTGAATAGAAGGCATTTATTTCATTTTTAGAAATTTTAATTTTCACATTATTCCATGAAAAGTGCCAATACCCCCCCCCTTTGGGTTCTAGGCGAAATTCTCACTCGACACAAATCAAACAAAAATGTTTCCATGGTGTGTATTGTTGTTCATTTTCATCAAATAAACAAAATAAAACCCAGAGTTAATCATTAAAGACAGGAAATGAGCATAAAAGATGCCTCAGCGCTTAGTAAAAGAGCCGAAATTTCAAAAAATATTGCGAAAAACAACAATCTTCCATTATAGAGTGAATGTTTGAGGTGAATAGAAGGAATTTATTTCATTTTTAGAAATTTTAATTTTTCACATTATTCCATGAAAAGTGCCAATACCCCCCCTTTGGGTTCTAGGTGAAAATCTCACTCGACACAAATCAAACAAAAATGTTTCCATGGTGTGTATTGTTGTTCATTTTCATCAAATAAACAAAATAAAACCCAGAATAAATCATTAAAGACAAGAAATGAGATTAAAAGATGCCTCAGCGCAAGTGTTAATGTTAGTAAAAGAGCCCAAATTTCAAAAATATTGCGAAAAACAACAATCTCCCATTAAAGAGTGAATGTTTGACGTGTATAGAAGGCATTTATTTCATTTTTGAAAAAATTTAATTTTTCACATTTCTCCATGAAAAGTGCCAATACCCCCCCCTTTGGGTTCTAGGTGAAATTCTCACTCGACACAAATCAAACAAAAATGTTTCCATGGTGTGTATTGTTGTTCATTTTCATCAAATAAACAAAATAAAACCCAGAGTTAATCATTAAAGACAGAAAATGAGCATAAAAGATGCCTCAGCGCAAGCGTTAATGTTAGTAAAAGAGCCCAAATTTCAAAAATATTGCGAAAAACAACAATCTTCCATTATAGAGTGAATCTTTGAGGTTTATACAAGGCATTTATTTCATTTTTAGAAATTTTAATTTTTCACTTTTTTCCATGAAAAGTGCCAATACCCCCCCTTTGGGTTCTAGGTGAAATTTTCACTCGATCCAAAACAAACAAAAATGTTTCCATGGTGTGTATTGTTGTTCATTTTCATCAAATAAACAAAATAAAACCCAGAGTTAATCATTAAAGACAGGAAATGAGCATAAAAGATGCCTCAGCGCAAGCGTTAATGTTAGTAAAAGAGCCCAAATTTCAAAAAATATTGCGAAAAACAACAATCTTCCATTATAGAGTGAATCTTTGAGGTGTATACAAGGCATTTATTTCATTTTTAGAAATTTTAATTTTTCACATTTTTCCATGAAAAGTGCCAATACCCCCCTTTGGGTTCTAGGTGAAATTCTCACTCGACACAAATCAAACAAAAATGTTTCCATGGTGTGTATTGTTGTTCATTTTCATCAAATAAACAAAATAAAACCCAGAATAAATCATTAAAGACAGGAAATGAGTATAAAAGATGCCTCAGCGCAAGTGTTAATGTTAGTGAAAGAGCCCAAATTTCAAAAAATATTGCGAAAAAACAACAATCTTCAATTATAGAGTGAATGTTTGAGATGTATACAAGGCATTTATTTCATTTTTAGAAATTTTATTTTTTCACATTTTTCCATGAAAAGTGCCAATACCCCCCCCTCTGGGTTCTAGGTGAAATTCTCACTCGACACAAATTAAACAAAAATGTTTCCATGGTGTGTATTGTTGTTCATTTTCATCAAATAAACAAATAAAACCCAGAGTTAATCATTAAAGACAAGAAATGAGCATAAAAGATGCCTCAGCGCAAGTGTTAATGTTAGTAAAAGAGCCCAAATTTCAAAAAATATTGCGAAAAACAACAATCTTCCATTATAGAGTGAATGTTTGAGGTGTATAGAAGGCATTTATTTCATTTTTAGAAATTTTAATTTTTCACATTTTTCCATGAAAAGTGCCAATACCCCCCCCTTTGGGTTCTAGGTGAAAATCTCACTCGTACCAATCAAACAAAAATGTTTCCATGGTGTGTATTTTTGTTCATTTTCATCAAATAAACAAAATAAAACCCAGAATAAATCATTTAAGACAAGAAATGAGCTTAAAAGATGCCTCAGCGCAAGTGTTAATGTTAGTAAAAGAGCCCAAATTTCAAAAAATATTGCGAAAAACAACAATCTCCCATTAAAGAGTGAATGTTTGACGTGTATAGAAGGCATTTATTTCATTTTTGAAAAATTTTAATTTTTCACATTTCTCCATGAAAAGTGCCAATACCCCCCCCTTTGGGTTCTAGGTGAAATTCTCACTCGACACAAATCAAACAAAAATGTTTCCATGGTGTGTATTGTTGTTCATTTTCATCAAATAAACAAAATAAAACCCAGAGTTAATCATTAAAGACAGAAAATGAGCTTAAAAGACGCCTCAGCGCAAGTGTTAATGTTAGTAAAAGAGCCCAAATTTCAAAAAATATTGCGAAAAAACAACAATCTTCCATTATAGAGTGAATCTTTGAGGTGTATAGAAGGCATTTATTTCATTTTTAGAAATTTTAATTTTTCACATTTTTCCATGAAAAGTGCCAATACCCCCCCCCTTTGGGTCTACACGAAAATCTCCCTCGACACAAATCAAACAAAAATGTTTCCATGGTGTGTCTTGTTGTTCATTTTCATCAAATAAACAAAATAAACCCAGAATAAATCATTAAAGACAAGAAATGAGCATAAAAGATGCCTCAGCGCAAGTGTTAATGTTAGTAAAAGAGCCCAAATTTCAAAAAATATTGCGAAAAACAACAATTTTCCATTATAGAGTGAATGTTTGAGGTGTATAGAAGGCATTTATTTCATTTTTAGAAATCTTAATTTTTCACATTTTTCCATGAAAAGTGGCAATACCCTCCCCCCTTTGGGTTCTAGGTGAAAATCTCACTCGTACCAATCAAACAAAAATGTTTCCATGGTGTGTATTGTTGTTCATTTTCATCAAATAAACAAAATAAAACCCAGAGTTAATCATTAAAGACAGGAAATGAGCATAAAAGATGCCTCAGCGCTTAGTAAAAGAGCCGAAATTTCAAAAAATATTGCGAAAAACAACAATCTTCCATTATAGAGTGAATGTTTGAGGTGAATAGAAGGCATTTATTTCATTTTTAGAAATTTTAATTTTTCACATTATTCCATGAAAAGTGCCAATACCCCCCCCTTTGGGTTCTAGGTGAAAATCTCACTCGACACAAATCAAACAAAAATGTTTCCATGGTGTGTATTGTTGTTCATTTTCATCAAATAAACAAAATAAAACCCAGAATAAATCATTAAAGACAAGAAATGAGCTTAAAAGATGCCTCAGCGCAAGTGTTAATGTTAGTAAAAGAGTCCAAATTTCAAAAAATATTGCGAAAAACAACAATCTCCCATTAAAGAGTGAATGTTTGACGTGTATAGAAGGCATTTATTTCATTTTTGAAAAATTTTAATTTTTCACATTTCTCCATGAAAAGTGCCAATAC
The DNA here is from genome assembly GCF_022747635.1 of Hetaerina americana. Classification (NCBI taxonomy): domain Eukaryota; kingdom Metazoa; phylum Arthropoda; class Insecta; order Odonata; family Calopterygidae; genus Hetaerina; species Hetaerina americana. The sequence continues at coordinate 151,591 of NW_027287007.1, read as the reverse complement.
CCCCCCCTTTGGGTTCTAGGTGAAATTCTCACTCGACACAAATCAAACAAAAATGTTTCCATGGTGTGTATTGTTGTTCATTTTCATCAAATAAACAAAATAAAACCCAGAGTTAATCATTAAAGACAGAAAATGAGCATAAAAGATGCCTCAGCGCAAGCGTTAATGTTAGTAAAAGAGCCCAAATTTCAAAAAATATTGCGAAAAACAACAATCTTCCATTATAGAGTGAATCTTTGAGGTGTATACAAGGCATTTATTTCATTTTTAGAAATTTTAATTTTTCACATTTTTCCATGAAAAGTGCCAATACCCCCCCTTTGGGTTCTAGGTGAAATTCTCACTCGACACAAATCAAACAAAAATGTTTCCATGGTGTGTATTGTTGTTCATTTTCATCAAATAAACAAAATAAAACCCAGAGTAAATCATTAAGACAGGAAATGAGCATAAAAGATGCCTCAGCGCAAGCGTTAATGTTAGTAAAAGAGCCCAAATTTCAAAAAATATTGCGAAAAACAACAATCTTCCATTATAGAGTGAATCTTTGAGGTGTATACAAGGCATTTATTTCATTTTTAGAAATTTTAATTTTTCACATTTTTCCATGAAAAGTGCCAATACCCCCCCTTTGGGTTCTAGGTGAAATTCTCACTCGACACAAATCAAACAAAAATGTTTCCATGGTGTGTATTGTTGTTCATTTTCATCAAATAAACAAATAAAACCCAGAATAAATCATTAAAGACAGGAAATGAGTATAAAAGATGCCTCAGCGCAAGTGTTAATGTTAGTGAAAGAGCCCAAATTTCAAAAAATATTGCGAAAAACAACAATCTTCAATTATAGAGTGAATGTTTGAAATGTATACAAGGCATTTATTTCATTTTTAGAAATTTTATTTTTTCACATTTTTCCATGAAAAGTGCCAATACCCCCCCCTTTGGGTTCTAGGTGAAATTCTCACTCGACACAAATTAAACAAAAATGTTTCCATGGTGTGTATTGTTGTTCATTTTCATCAAATAAACAAAATAAAACCCAGAGTTAATCATTAAAGACAAGAAATGAGTATAAAAGATGCCTCAGCGTAAGTGTTAATGTTAGTAAAAGAGCCCAAATTTCAAAAAATATTGCGAAAAACAACAATCTTCCATTATAGAGTGAATGTTTGAGGTGTATAGAAGGCATTTATTTCATTTTTAGAAATTTTAATTTTTCACATTTTTCCATGAAAAGTGCCAATACCCCCCCCTTTGGGTTCTACATGAAAATCTCACTCGACATAAATCAAACAAAAATGTTTCCATGGTGTGTATTGTTGTTCATTTTCATCAAATAAACAAAATAAAACCCAGAATAAATCATTAAAGACAGGAAATGAGCATAAAAGATGCCTCAGCGCAAGTTTTAATGTTAGTAAAAGAGCCCAAATTTCAAAAAATATTGCGAAAAACAACAATCTTCCATTATAGAGTGAATGTTTGAGGTGTATAGAAGGCATTTATTTCATTTTTAGAAATTTTAATTTTTCACATTTTTCCATGAAAAGTGCCAATACCCCCCCCTTTAGGTTCTAGGTGAAATTCTCACTCGACACAAATCAAACAAAAATGTTTCCATGGTGTGTATTTTTGTTTTATTTCATCAAACAAACAAAATAAAACCCAGAATAAATCATTAAAGACAAGAAATGAGCATAAAAGATGCCTCAGCGCATGTGTTAATGTTAGTAAAATAGCCCAAATTTCAAAAAATATTGCGAAAAACAACAATCTTCCAGTATAGAGTGAATGTTTGAGGTGTATACAAGGCATTTATTTCATTTTTAGAAATTTTAATTTTTCACATTTTTCCATGAAAAGTGCCAATACCCCCCCTTTGGGTTCTAGGTGAAAATCTCACTCGTACCAATTAAACAAAAATGTTTCCATGGTGTGTATTGTTGTTCATTTTCATAAATAAACAAAATTAAACCCAGAATAAATCATTTAAGACAAGAAATGAGCTTAAAAGATGCCTCAGCGCAAGTGTTAATGTTAGTAAAAGAGCCCAAATTTCAAAAAATATTGCGAAAAACAACAATCTCCCATTAAAGAGTGAATGTTTGAGGTGTATAGAAGGCATTTATTTCATTTTTGAAAAATTTTAATTTTCACATTTCTCCATGAAAAGTGCCAATACCCCCCCCCTTTAGGTTCTAGGTGAAATTCTCACTAACACAAATCAAACAAAAATGTTTCCATGGTGTGTATTGTTGTTCATTTTCATCAAATAAACAAAATAAAACCCAGAGTTAATCATTAAAGACAGAAAATGAGCTTAAAAGACGCCTCAGCGCAAGTGTTAATGTTAGTAAAAGAGCCCAAATTTCAAAAAATATTGCGAAAAACAACAATCTTCCATTATAGAGTGAATGTTTGAGGTGTATAGAAGGCATTTATTTCATTTTTAGAAATTTTAATTTTTCACATTTTTCCATGAAAAGTGCCAATACCCCCCCCCCCCCTTTGGGTTCTAGGTGAAAATCTCACTCGTACCAATCAAACAAAAATGTTTCCATGGTGTGTATTGTTGTTCATTTTCATCAAATAACAAAATAAAACCCAGAGTTAATCATTAAAGACAGGAAATGAGCATAAAAGATGCCTCAGCGCTTAGTAAAAGAGCCGAAATTTCAAAAAATATTGCGAAAAACAACAATCTTCCATTATAGAGTGAATGTTTGAGGTGAATAGAAGGCATTTATTTCATTTTTAGAAAAATTTAATTTTTCACATTATTCCATGAAAAGTGCCAATACCCCCCCCTTTGGGTTCTAGGCGAAATTCTCACTCGACACAAATCAAACAAAAATGTTTCCATGTTGTGTATTGTTGTTCATTTTCATCAAATAAACAAAATAAAACCCAGAGTTAATCATTAAAGACAGGAAATGAGCATAAAAGATGCCTCAGCGCAAGCGTTAATGTTAGTAAAAGAGCCCAAATTTCAAAAAATATTGCGAAAAACAACAATCTTCCATTATAGAGTGAATCTTTGAGGTGTATACATGGCATTTATTTCATTTTTAGAAATTTTAATTTTTCACATTTTTCCATGAAAAGTGCCAATACCCCCCCCTTTGGGTTCTAGGTGAAAATCTCACTCGACACAAATCAAACAAAAATGTTTCCATGGTGTGTATTGTTGTTCATTTTCATCAAATAAACAAAATAAAACCCAGAATAAATCATTAAAGACAAGAAATGAGCTTAAAAGATGCCTCAGCGCAAGTGTTAATGTTAGTAAAAGAGCCCAAATTTCAAAAAATATTGCGAAAAACAACAATCTCCCATTAAAGAGTGAATGTTTGACGTGTATAGAAGGCATTTATTTCATTTTGAAAAATTTTAATTTTTCACATTTCTCCATGAAAAGTGCCAATACCCCCCCCTTTGGGTTCTAGGTGAAATTCTCACTCGACACAAATCAAACAAAAATGTTTCCATGGTGTGTATTGTTGTTCATTTTCATCAAATAAACAAAATAAAACCCAGAGTTAATCATTAAAGACAGAAATGAGCATAAAAGATGCCTCAGCGCAAGCGTTAATGTTAGTAAAAGAGCCCAAATTTCAAAAAATATTGCGAAAAACAACAATCTTCCATTATAGAATGAATCTTTGAGGTGTATACAAGGCATTTATTTCATTTTTAGAAATTTTAATTTTTCACATTTTTCCATGAAAAGTGCCAATACCCCCCCTTTGGGTTCTAGGTGAAATTCTCACTCGACACAAATCAAACAAAAATGTTTCCATGGTGTGTATTGTTGTTCATTTTCATCAAATAAACAAAATAAAACCCAGAGTTAATCATTAAAGACAGGAAATGAGCATAAAAGATGCCTCAGCGCAAGCGTTAATGTTAGTAAAAGAGCCCAAATTTCAAAAATATTGCGAAAAACAACAATCTTCCATTATAGAATGAATGTTTGAGGTGTATAGAAGGCATTTATTTCATTTTTAGAAATTTTAATTTTTCACATTTTTCCATGAAAAGTGCCAATACCCCCCCCCCTTTGGGTTCTACACGAAAATCACCCTCGACACAAATCAAACAAAAATGTTCCCATGGTGTGTCTTGTTGTTCATTTTCATCAAATAAACAAAATAAAACCCAGAATATATCATTAAAGACAAGAAATGAGCATAAAAGATGCCTCAGCGCAAGTGTTAATGTTAGTAAAAGAGCCCAAATTTCAAAAAATATTGCGAAAAACAACAATCTTCAATTATAGAGTGAATGTTTGAAATGTATACAAGGCATTTATTTCATTTTTAGAAATTTTATTTTTTCACATTTTTCCATGAAAAGTGCCAATACCCCCCCCCCTTTGGTTTCTAGGTGAAATTCTCACTCGACACAAATTAAACAAAAATGTTTCCATGGTGTGTATTGTTGTTCATTTTCATCAAATAAACAAAATAAAACCCAGAGTTAATCATTAAAGACAAGAAATGAGTATAAAAGATGCCTCAGCGCAAGTGTTAATGTTAGTAAAAGAGCCCAAATTTCAAAAAATATTGCGAAAAACAACAATCTTCCATTATAGAGTGAATGTTTGAGGTGTATAGAAGGCATTTATTTCATTTTTAGAAATTTTAATTTTTCACATTTTTCCATGAAAAGTGCCAATACCCCCCCCTTTGGGTTCTACATGAAAATCTCACTCGACATAAATCAAACAAAAATGTTTCCATGGTGTGTATTGTTGTTCATTTTCATCAAATAAACAAAATAAAACCCAGAATAAATCATTAAAGACAGGAAATGAGCATAAAAGATGACTCAGCGCAAGTGTTAATGTTAGTAAAAGAGCCCAAATTTCAAAAAATATTGCGAAAAACAACAATCTTCCATTATAGAGTGAATGTTTGAGGTGTATAGAAGGCATTTATTTCATTTTTAGAAATTTTAATTTTTCACATTTTTCCATGAAAAGTGCCAATACCCCCCCCTTTAGGTTCTAGGTGAAATTCTCACTCGACACAAATCAAACAAAAATGTTTCCATGGTGTGTATTTTTGTTTTATTTCATCAAACAAACAAAATAAAACCCAGAATAAATCATTAAAGACAAGAAATGAGCATAAAAGATGCCTCAGCGCATGTGTTAATGTTAGTAAAATAGCCCAAATTTCAAAAAATATTGCGAAAAACAACAATCTTCCATTATAGAGTGAATGTTTGAGGTGTATACAAGGCATTTATTTCATTTTTAGAAATTTTAATTTTTCACATTTTTCCATGAAAAGTGCCAATACCCCCCCCTTTGGGTTCTAGGTGAAAATCTCACTCGTACCAATCAAACAAAAATGTTTCCATGGTGTGTATTGTTGTTCATTTTCATCAAATAAACAAAATAAAACCCAGAATAAATCATTTAAGACAAGAAATGAGCTTAAAAGATGCCTCAGCGCAAGTGTTAATGTTAGTAAAAGAGCCCAAATTTCAAAAAATATTGCGAAAAACAACAATCTCCCATTAAAGAGTGAATGTTTGACGTGTATAGAAGGCATTTATTTCATTTTTGAAAAATTTTAATTTTTCACATTTCTCCATGAAAAGTGCCAATACCCCCCCCCTTTGGGTTCTAGGTGAAATTCTCACTCGACACAAATCAAACAAAAATGTTTCCATGGTGTGTATTGTTGTTCATTTTCATCAAATAAACAAAATAAAACCCAGAGTTAATCATTAAAGACAGAAAATGAGCTTAAAAGACGCCTCAGCGCAAGTGTTAATGTTAGTAAAAGAGCCCAAATTTCAAAAAATATTGCGAAAAACAACAATCTTCCATTATAGAGTGAATCTTTGAGGTGTATAGAAGGCATTTATTTCATTTTTAGAAATTTTAATTTTTCACATTTTTCCATGAAAAGTGCCAATACCCCCCCCTTTGGGTTCTACACGAAAATCACCCTCGACACAAATCAAACAAAAATGTTTCCATGGTGTGTCTTGTTGTTCATTTTCATCAAATAAACAAAATAAAACCCAGAATAAATCATTAAAGACAAGAAATGAGCATAAAAGATGCCTCAGCGCAAGTGTTAATGTTAGTAAAAGAGCCCAAATTTCAAAAAATATTGCGAAAAACAACAATCTTCCATTATAGAGTGAATGTTTGAGGTGTATAGAAGGCATTTATTTCATTTTTAGAAATTTTAATTTTTCACATTTTTCCATGAAAAGTGCCAATACCCCCCCCCTTTGGGTTCTAGGTGAAAATCTCACTCGTACCAATCAAACAAAAATGTTTCCATGGTGTGTATTGTTGTTCATTTTCATCAAATAAACAAAATAAAACCCAGAGTTAATCATTAAAGACAGGAAATGAGCATAAAAGATGCCTCAGCGCTTAGTAAAAGAGCCGAAATTTCAAAAAATATTGCGAAAAACAACAATCTTCCATTATAGAGTGAATGTTTGAGGTGAATAGAAGGCATTTATTTCATTTTTAGAAAAATTTAATTTTTCACATTATTCCATGAAAAGTGCCAATACCCCCCCCTTTGGGTTCTAGGCGAAATTCTCACTCGACACAAATCAAACAAAAATGTTTCCATGGTGTGTATTGTTGTTCATATTCATCAAATAAACAAAATAAAACCCAGAGTTAATCATTAAAGACAGGAAATGAGCATAAAAGATGCCTCAGCGCAAGCGTTAATGTTAGTAAAAGAGCCCAAATTTCAAAAAATATTGCGAAAAACAACAATCTTCCATTATAGAGTGAATCTTTGAGGTGTATACATGGCATTTATTTCATTTTTAGAAATTTTAATTTTTCACATTTTTCCATGAAAAGTGCCAATACCCCCCCCTTTGGGTTCTAGGTGAAAATCTCACTCGACACAAATCAAACAAAAATGTTTCCATGGTGTGTATTGTTGTTCATTTTCATCAAATAAACAAAATAAAACCCAGAATAAATCATTAAAGACAAGAAATGAGCTTAAAAGATGCCTCAGCGCAAGTGTTAATGTTAGTAAAAGAGCCCAAATTTCAAAAAATATTGCGAAAAACAACAATCTCCCATTAAAGAGTGAATGTTTGACGTGTATAGAAGGCATTTATTTCATTTTTGAAAAATTTTAATTTTTCACATTTCTCCATGAAAAGTGCCAATACCCCCCCCTTTGGGTTCTAGGTGAAATTCTCACTCGACACAAATCAAACAAAAATGTTTCCATGGTGTGTATTGTTGTTCATTTTCATCAAATAAACAAAATAAAACCCAGAGTTAATCATTAAAGACAGAAAATGAGCATAAAAGATGCCTCAGCGCAAGCGTTAATGTTAGTAAAAGAGCCCAAATTTCAAAAATATTGCGAAAAACAACAATCTTCCATTATAGAATGAATCTTTGAGGTGTATACAAGGCATTTATTTCATTTTTAGAAATTTTAATTTTTCACATTTTTCCATGAAAAGTGCCAATACCCCCCCTTTGGGTTCTAGGTGAAATTCTCACTCGACACAAATCAAACAAAAATGTTTCCATGGTGTGTATTGTTGTTCATTTTCATCAAATAAACAAAATAAAACCCAGAGTTAATCATTAAAGACAGGAAATGAGCATAAAAGATGCCTCAGCGCAAGCGTTAATGTTAGTAAAGAGCCCAAATTTCAAAAAATATTGCGAAAAACAACAATCTTCCATTATAGAATGAATGTTTGAGGTGTATAGAAGGCATTTATTTCATTTTTAGAAATTTTAATTTTTCACATTTTTCCATGAAAAGTGCCAATACCCCCCCCTTTGGGTTCTACACGAAAATCACCCTCGACACAAATCAAACAAAAATGTTCCCATGGTGTGTCTTGTTGTTCATTTTCATCAAATAAACAAAATAAAACCCAGAATATATCATTAAAGACAAGAATGAGCATAAAAGATGCCTCAGCGCAAGTGTTAATGTTAGTAAAAGAGCCCAAATTTCAAAAATATTGCGAAAACAACAATCTTCCATTATAGAGTGAATGTTTGAGGTGTATAGAAGGCATTTATTTCATTTTTAGAAATTTTAATTTTTCACATTTTTCCATGAAAAGTGCCAATACCCCCCCCCTTTGGGTTCTAGTGAAAATCTCACTCGTACCAATCAAACAAAATGTTTCCATGGTGTGTATTGTTGTTCATTTTCATCAAATAAACAAAATAAAACCCGGAATAAATCATAAAGACAAGAAATGAGCTTAAAAGATACCTCGGCGCAAGTGTTAATGTTAGTTAAAGGGCCCAAATTTCAAAAAATATTGCGAAAAACAACAATCTTCCATTATAGAGTGAATGTTTGACGTGTATAGAAGGCATTTATTTCATTTTTGAAAAATTTTAATTTTTCACATTTCTCCATGAAAAGTGCCAATACCCCCCCTTTGGGTTCTAGGTGAAATTCTCACTCGACACAATTCAAACAAAAATGTTTCCATGGTGTGTATTGTTGTTCATTTTCATCAAATAAACAAAATAAAACCCAGATTTAATCATTAAAGACAAGAAATGAGCATAAAAGATGCCTCAGCGCAAGTGTTAATGTTAGTAAAAGAGCCCAAATTTCAAAAAATATTGCGAAAAACAACAATCTTCCATTATAGAGTGAATGTTTGACGTGTATAGAAGGCATTTATTTCATTTTTCAAAAATTTTAATTTTTCACATTTCTCCATGAAAAGTGCCAATACCCCCCCCTTTGGGTTCTAGGTGAAATTCTCACTCGACACAATTCAAACAAAAATGTTTCCATGGTGTGTATTGTTGTTCATTTTCATCAAATAAACAAAATAAAACCCAGAGTTAATCATTAAAGACAAGAAATGAGCATAAAAGATGCCTCAGCGCAAGTGTTAATGTTAGTGAAAGAGCCCAAATTTAAAAAATTTTGCGAAAAACAACAATCTTCCATTATAGAGTGAATGTTTGAGGTGCATACAAGGCATTTATTTCATTTTTAGAAATTTTAATTTTTCACATTTTTCCATGAAAAGTGCCAATACCCCCCCCTTTGGGTTCTACACGAAAATCACCCTCGACACAAATCAAACAAAAATGTTTCCATGGTGTGTCTTCTTGTTCATTTTCATAAAATAAACAAAATAAAACCCAGAATATATCATTAAAGACAAGAAATGAGCATAAAAGATGCCTCAGCGCAAGTGTTAATGTTAGTAAATGAGCCCAAATTTCAAATATATTGCGAAAAACAACAATCTCCCATTAAAGAGTGAATGTTTGACGTGTATAGAAGGCATTTATTTCATTTTTGAAAAATTTTAATTTTTCACATTTCTCCATGAAAAGTGCCAATACCCCCCCCTTTGGGTTCTAGGTGAAATTCTCACTCGACACAAATCAAACAAAAATGTTTCCATGGTGTGTATTGTTGTTCATTTTCATCAAATAAACAAAATAAAACCCAGAGTTAATCATTAAAGACAGAAAATGAGCATAAAAGATGCCTCAGCGCAAGCGTTAATGTTAGTAAAAGAGCCCAAATTTCAAAAAATATTGCGAAAAACAACAATCTTCCATTATAGAATGAATCTTTGAGGTGTATACAAGGCATTTATTTCATTTTTAGAAATTTTAATTTTTCACATTTTTCCATGAAAAGTGCCAATACCCCCCCTTTGGGTTCTAGGTGAAATTCTCACTCGACACAAATCAAACAAAAATGATTCCATGGTGTGTATTGTTGTTCATTTTCATCAAATAAACAAAATAAAACCCAGAGTTAATCATTAAAGACAGGAAATGAGCATAAAAGATGCCTCAGCGCAAGCGTTAATGTTAGTAAAAGAGCCCAAATTTCAAAAAATATTGCGAAAAAAAACAATCTTCCATTATAGAATGAATGTTTGAGGTGTATACAAGGCATTTATTTCATTTTTAGAAATTTTAATTTTTCACATTTTTCCATGAAAAGTGCCAATACCCCCCCTTTGGGTTCTACACGAAAATCACCCTCGACACAAATCAAACAAAAATGTTCCCATGGTGTGTCTTGTTGTTCATTTTCATCAAATAAACAAAATAAAACCCAGAATATATCATTAAAGACAAGAAATGAGCATAAAAGATGCCTCAGCGCAAGTGTTAATGTTAGTAAAAGAGCCCAAATTTCAAAAAATATTGCGAAAAACAACAATCTTCCATTATAGAGTGAATGTTTGAGGTGTATAGAAGGCATTTATTTCATTTTTAGAAATTTTAATTTTTCACATTTTTCCATGAAAAGTGCCAATACCCCCCCTTTGGGTTCTAGGTGAAAATCTCACTCGTTCCAATCAAACAAAAATGTTTCCATGGTGTGTATTGTTGTTCATTTTCATCAAATAAACAAAATAAAACCCGGAATAAATCATTAAAGACAAGAAATGAGCTTAAAAGATACCTCGGCGCAAGTGTTAATGTTAGTAAAAGGGCCCAAATTTCAAAAAATATTGCGAAAAAAACACAATCTTCCATTATAGAGTGAATGTTTGACGTGTATAGAAGGCATTTATTTCATTTTTGAAAAATTTTAATTTTTCACATTTCTCCATGAAAAGTGCCAATACCCCCCCTTTGGGTTCTAGGTGAAATTCTCACTCGACACAATTCAAACAAAAATGTTTCCATGGTGTGTATTGTTGTTCATTTTCATCAAATAAACAAAATAAAACCCAGAGTTAATCATTAAAGACAAGAAATGAGCATAAAAGATGCCTCAGCGCAAGTGTTAATGTTAGTAAAAGAGCCCAAATTTCAAAAAATATTGCGAAAAACAACAATCTTCCATTATAGAGTGAATGTTTGACGTGTATAGAAGGCATTTATTTCATTTTTGAAAAATTTTAATTTTTCACATTTCTCCATGAAAAGTGCCAATACCCCCCCCTTTGGGTTCTAGGTGAAATTCTCACTCGACACAATTCAAACAAAAATGTTTCCATGGTGTGTATTGTTGTTCATTTTCATCAAATAAACAAAATAAAACCCAGAGTTAATCATTAAAGACAAGAAATGAGCATAAAAGATGCCTCAGCGCAAGTGTTAATGTTAGTGAAAGAGCCCAAATTTCAAAAAATATTGCGAAAAACAACAATCTTCCATTATAGAGTGAATGTTTGAGGTGTATACAAGGCATTTATTTCATTTTTAGAAATTTTAATTTTTCACATTTTTCCATGAAAAGTGCCAATACCCCCCCCTTTGGGTTCTACACGAAAATCACCCGCGACACAAATCAAACAAAAATGTTTCCATGGTGTGTCTTGTTGTTCATTTTCATAAAATAAACAAAATAAAACCCAGAATATATCATTAAAGACAAGAAATGAGCATAAAAGATGACTCAGCGCAAGTGTTAATGTTAGTAAAAGAGCCCAAATTTCAAATATATTGCGAAAAACAACAATCTTCCATTATAGAGTGAATGTTTGAGGTGTATACATGGCATTTATTTCATTTTTAGAAATTTTAATTTTTCACATTTTTCCATGAAAAGTGCCAATACCCCCCCCTTTGGGTTCTAGGTGAAAATCTCACTCGACACAAATCAAACCAAAATGTTTCCATGGTGTGTATTGTTGTTCATTTTCATCAAATAAACAAAATAAAACCCAGAGTTAATCATTAAAGACAGGAAATGAGCATAAAAGATGCCTCAGCGCTTAGTAAAAGAGCCGAAATTTCAAAAAATATTGCGAAAAACAACAATCTTCCATTATAGAGTGAATGTTTGAGGTGAATAGAAGGCATTTAATTCATTTTTAGAAATTTTAATTTTTCACATTATTCCATGAAAAGTGCCAATACCCCCCTTTGGGTTCTAGGTGAAATTCTCACTCGACACAAATCAAACAAAAATGTTTCCATGGTGTGTATTGTTGTTCATTTTCATCAAATAAACAAAATAAACCCAGAGTTAATAATTAAAGACAGGAAATGAGCATAAAAGATGCCTCAGCGCAAGCGTTAATGTTAGTAAAAGAGCCCAAATTTCAAAAAATATTGCGAAAAACAACAATCTTCCATTATAGAGTGAATGTTTGAGGTGTATACAAGGCATTTATTTCATTTTTAGAAATTTTAATTTTTTACATTTTTCCATGAAAAGTGCCAATACCCCCCCCTTTTGGTTCTACACGAAAATCACCCTCGACACAAATCAAACAAAAATGTTTCCATGGTGTGTCTTGTTGTTCATTTTCATCAAATAAACAAAATAAAACCCAGAATATATCATTAAAGACAAGAAATGAGCATAAAAGATGCCTCAGCGCAAGTGTTAATGTTAGTAAAAGAGCCCAAATTTCAAAAAATATTGCGAAAAACAACAATCTTCCATTATAGAGTGAATGTTTGAGGTGTATAGAAGGCATTTATTTCATTTTTAGAAATTTTAATTTTTCACATTTTTCCATTAAAGGTGCAAATACCCCCCCTTTGGCTTCTAGGTGAAAATCTCACTCGACGGGAATCAAACAAAAATGTTTCCATGGTGTGTATTGTTGTTCATTTTCTTAAAATAAACAAAATAAAACCCAGAATAAATCATTAAAGACAGGAAATGAGCATAAAAGATGCCTCAGCGCAAGTGTTTATGTTAGTCAAAGAGCCCAAATTTCAAAAAATATTGCGAAAAACAACAATCTTCCATTATAGAGTGAATGTTAGAGGTGTATACAAGGCATTTATTTCATTTTTAGAAATTTTAATTTTTGACATTTTTCCATGAAAAGTGCCAATACCCCCCCCTTTGGGTTCTAGGTGAAATTCTCACTCAACACAAATCAAACAAAAATGTTTCCATGGTGTGTATTGTTGTTCATTTTCATCAAATAAACAAAATAAAACCCAGAATATATCATTAAAGACAAGAAATGAGCATAAAAGATGCCTCAGCGCAAGTGTTAATGTTAGTAAAAGAGCCCAAATTTCAAAAAATATTGCGAAAAACAACAATCTTCCATTATAGAGTGAATGTTTGAGGTGTATAGAAGGCATTTATTTCATTTTTAGAAATTTTAATTTTTCACATTTTTCCATGAAAAGTGCCAATACCCCCCCCCTTTGGGTTCTAGGTGAAAATCTCACTCGTACCAATCAAACAAAAATGTTTCCATGGTGTGTCTTGTTGTTCATTTTCATAAAATAAACAAAATAAAACCCAGAATATATCATTAAAGACAAGAAATGAGCATAAAAGATGCCTCAGCGCAAGTGTTAATGTTAGTAAGAGAGCCCAAATTTCAAATATATTGCGAAAAACAACAATCTTCCATTATAGAGTGAATGTTTGAGGTGTATAGAAGGCATTTATTTCATTTTTAGAAATTTTAATTTTTCACATTTTTCCATGAAAAGTGCCAATACCCCCCCCTTTGGGTTCTAGGTGAAAATCTCACTCGACACAAATCAAACAAAAATGTTTCCATGGTGTGTATTGTTATTCATTTTCATCAAATAAACAAAATAAAACCCAGAGTTAATCCTTAAAGACAGGAAATGACCATAAAAGATGCCTCAGCGCTTAGTAAAATAGCCGAAATTTCAAAAAATATTGCGAAAAACAACAATCTTCCATTATAGAGTGAATGTTTGAGGTGAATAGAAGGCATTTATTTCATTTTTAGAAATTTTAATTTTTCACATTATTCCATGAAAAGTGCCAATACCCCCCCCTTTGGGTTCTAGGCGAAATTCTCACTCGACACAAATCAAACAAAAATGTTTCCATGGTGTGTATTGTTGTTCATTTTCATCAAATAAACAAAATAAAACCCAGAGTTAATCATTAAAGACAGGAAATGAGCATAAAAGATGCCTCAGCGCAAGCGTTAATGTTAGTAAAAGAGCCCAAATTTCAAAAAATATTGCGAAAAACAACAATCTTCCATTATAGAGTGAATCTTTGAGGTGTATACATGGCATTTATTTCATTTTTAGAAATTTTAATTTTTCACATTTTTCCATGAAAAGTGCCAATACCCCCCCCTTTGGGTTCTAGGTGAAAATCTCACTCGACACAAATCAAACAAAAATGTTTCCATGGTGTGTATTGTTGTTCATTTTCATCAAATAAACAAAATAAAACCCAGAATAAATCATTAAAGACAAGAAATGAGCTTAAAAGATGCCTCAGCGCAAGCGTTAATGTTAGTAAAAGAGCCCAAATTTCAAAAAATATTGCGAAAAACAACAATCTTCCATTATAGAGTGAATCTTTGAGGTGTATACATGGCATTTATTTCATTTTTAGAAATTTTAATTTTTCACATTTTTCCATGAAAAGTGCCAATACCCCCCCCTTTGGGTTCTAGGTGAAAATCTCACTCGACACAAATCAAACAAAAATGTTTCCATGGTGTGTATTGTTGTTCATTTTCATCAAATAAACAAAATAAAACCCAGAATAAATCATTAAAGACAAGAAATGAGCTTAAAAGATGCCTCAGCGCAAGTGTTAATGTTAGTAAAAGAGCCCAAATTTCAAAAAATATTGCGAAAAACAACAATCTTCCATTATAGAATGAATCTTTGAGGTGTATACAAGGCATTTATTGCAACAATTTCAGAGCGTAAAAATCATTCGCCTTGACTGGGACTCGAACCCAGATCCCTCAATATCCGGTCGAGTGCTTTAGCCACTTAAGCTACCGAGGCGTCCTCTTAAACTCTGAAATTTTGGGGCTTTTAAAGGAACTAGATGTTATGACGAAATACCGTACATACAATGTCACATGCATTCGTAGTCGTGCGCGAGGCGCCACTGTCCACGAGGTTAAAAGCCAACTTTAACTACGAATGCATGTGACATTGTATGTACGGTATTTCGTCATAACATCTAGTTCCTTTAAAAGCCCCAAAATTTCAGAGTTTAAGAGGACGCCTCGGTAGCTTAAGTGGCTAAAGCACTCGACCGGATATTGAGGGATCTGGGTTCGAGTCCCAGTCAAGGCGAATGATTTTTACGCTCTGAAATTGTTGCATTAAAATGCACATTAGCGGATGACTCCGTTAAAAGTTACTGTTGCGGCATCTCCCGCAGTTTCTTTGGAATTTGTCAAAGGGAAAACACCATACGTGTTTAAAGTTGGCTTTTAACCTCGTGGACAGTGGCGCCTCGCGCACGACTACGAATGCATGTGACATTGTATGTACGGTATTTCGTCATAACATCTAGTTCCTTTAAAAGCCCCAAAATTTCAGAGTTTAAGAGGACGCCTCGGTAGCTTAAGTGGCTAAAGCACTCGACCGGATATTGAGGGATCTGGGTTCGAGTCCCAGTCAAGGCGAATGATTTTTACGCTCTGAAATTGTTGCATTAAAATGCACATTAGCGGATGACTCCGTTAAAAGTTACTGTTGCGGCATCTCCCGCAGTTTCTTTGGAATTTGTCAAAGGCATTTATTTCATTTTTAGAAATTTTAATTTTTCACATTTTTCCATGAAAAGTGCCAATACCCCCCCTTTGGGTTCTAGGTGAAATTCTCACTCGACACAAATCAAACAAAAATGTTTCCATGGTGTGTATTGTTGTTCATTTTCATCAAATAAACAAAATAAAACCCAGAGTTAATCATTAAAGACAGGAAATGAGCATAAAAGATGCCTCAGCGCAAGCGTTAATGTTAGTAAAAGAGCCCAAATTTCAAAAAATATTGCGAAAAACAACAATCTTCCATTATAGAATGAATGTTTGAGGTGTATAGAAGGCATTTATTTCATTTTTAGAAATTTTAATTTTTCACATTTTTCCATGAAAAGTGCCAATACCCCCCCCTTTGGGTTCTACACGAAAATCACCCTCGACACAAATCAAACAAAAATGTTCCCATGGTGTGTCTTGTTGTTCATTTTCATCAAATAAACAAAATAAAACCCAGAATATATCATTAAAGACAAGAAATGAGCATAAAAGATGCCTCAGCGCAAGTGTTAATGTTAGTAAAAGAGCCCAAATTTCAAAAAATATTGCGAAAAACAACAATCTTCCATTATAGAGTGAATGTTTGAGGTGTATAGAAGGCATTTATTTCATTTTTAGAAATTTTAATTTTTCACATTTTTCCATGAAAAGTGCCAATACCCCCCCCCTTTGGGTTCTAGGTGAAAATCTCACTCGTACCAATCAAACAAAAATGTTTCCATGGTGTGTATTGTTGTTCATTTTCATCAAATAAACAAAATAAAACCCGGAATAAATCATTAAAGACAAGAAATGAGCTTAAAAGATACCTCGGCGCAAGTGTTAATGTTAGTTAAAGGGCCCAAATTTCAAAAAATATTGCGAAAAACAACAATCTTCCATTATAGAGTGAATGTTTGACGTGTATAGAAGGCATTTATTTCATTTTTGAAAAATTTTAATTTTTCACATTTCTCCATGAAAAGTGCCAATACCCCCCCTTTGGGTTCTAGGTGAAATTCTCACTCGACACAATTCAAACAAAAATGTTTCCATGGTGTGTATTGTTGTTCATTTTCATCAAATAAACAAAATAAAACCCAGATTTAATCATTAAAGACAAGAAATGAGCATAAAAGATGCCTCAGCGCAAGTGTTAATGTTAGTAAAAGAGCCCAAATTTCAAAAAATATTGCGAAAAACAACAATCTTCCATTATAGAGTGAATGTTTGACGTGTATAGAAGGCATTTATTTCATTTTTGAAAAATTTTAATTTTTCACATTTCTCCATGAAAAGTGCCAATACCCCCCCCTTTGGGTTCTAGGTGAAATTCTCACTCGACACAATTCAAACAAAAATGTTTCCATGGTGTGTATTGTTGTTCATTTTCATCAAATAAACAAAATAAAACCCAGAGTTAATCATTAAAGACAAGAAATGAGCATAAAAGATGCCTCAGCGCAAGTGTTAATGTTAGTGAAAGAGCCCAAATTTCAAAAAATATTGCGAAAAACAACAATCTTCCATTATAGAGTGAATGTTTGAGGTGCATACAAGGCATTTATTTCATTTTTAGAAATTTTAATTTTTCACATTTTTCCATGAAAAGTGCCAATACCCCCCCCTTTGGGTTCTACACGAAAATCACCCTCGACACAAATCAAACAAAAATGTTTCCATGGTGTGTCTTCTTGTTCATTTTCATAAAATAAACAAAATAAAACCCAGAATATATCATTAAAGACAAGAAATGAGCATAAAAGATGCCTCAGCGCAAGTGTTAATGTTAGTAAATGAGCCCAAATTTCAAATATATTGCGAAAAACAACAATCTCCCATTAAAGAGTGAATGTTTGACGTGTATAGAAGGCATTTATTTCATTTTTGAAAAATTTTAATTTTTCACATTTCTCCATGAAAAGTGCCAATACCCCCCCCTTTGGGTTCTAGGTGAAATTCTCACTCGACACAAATCAAACAAAAATGTTTCCATGGTGTGTATTGTTGTTCATTTTCATCAAATAAACAAAATAAAACCCAGAGTTAATCATTAAAGACAGAAAATGAGCATAAAAGATGCCTCAGCGCAAGCGTTAATGTTAGTAAAAGAGCCCAAATTTCAAAAAATATTGCGAAAAACAACAATCTTCCATTATAGAATGAATCTTTGAGGTGTATACAAGGCATTTATTTCATTTTTAGAAATTTTAATTTTCACATTTTTCCATGAAAAGTGCCAATACCCCCCCTTTGGGTTCTAGGTGAAATTCTCACTCGACACAAATCAAACAAAAATGTTTCCATGGTGTGTATTGTTGTTCATTTTCATCAAATAAACAAAATAAAACCCAGAGTTAATCATTAAAGACAGGAAATGAGCATAAAAGATGCCTCAGCGCAAGCGTTAATGTTAGTAAAAGAGCCCAAATTTCAAAAAATATTGCGAAAAAAAACAATCTTCCATTATAGAATGAATGTTTGAGGTGTATACAAGGCATTTATTTCATTTTTAGAATTTTAATTTTTCACATTTTTCCATGAAAAGTGCCAATACCCCCCCCTTTGGGTTCTACACGAAAATCACCCTCGACACAAATCAAACAAAAATGTTCCCATGGTGTGTCTTGTTGTTCATTTTCATCAAATAAACAAAATAAAACCCAGAATATATCATTAAAGACAAGAAATGAGCATAAAAGATGCCTCAGGGCAAGTGTTAATGTTAGTAAAAGAGCCCAAATTTCAAAAAATATTGCGAAAAACAACAATCTTCCATTATAGAGTGAATGTTTGAGGTGTATAGAAGGCATTTATTTCATTTTTAGAAATTTTAATTTTTCACATTTTTCCATGAAAAGTGCCAATACCCCCCCTTTGGGTTCTAGGTGAAAATCTCACTCGTTCCAATCAAACAAAAATGTTTCCATGGTGTGTATTGTTGTTCATTTTCATCAAATAAACAAAATAAAACCCGGAATAAATCATTAAAGACAAGAAATGAGCTTAAAAGATACCTCGGCGCAAGTGTTAATGTTAGTAAAAGGGCCCAAATTTCAAAAAATATTGCGAAAAAAACACAATCTTCCATTATAGAGTGAATGTTTGACGTGTATAGAAGGCATTTATTTCATTTTTGAAAAATTTTAATTTTCACATTTCTCCATGAAAAGTGCCAATACCCCCCCTTTGGGTTCTAGGTGAAATTCTCACTCGACACAATTCAAACAAAAATGTTTCCATGGTGTGTATTGTTGTTCATTTTCATCAAATAAACAAAATAAAACCCAGAGTTAATCATTAAAGACAAGAAATGAGCATAAAAGATGCCTCAGCGCAAGTGTTAATGTTAGTAAAAGAGCCCAAATTTCAAAAAATATTGCGAAAAACAACAATCTTCCATTATAGAGTGAATGTTTGACGTGTATAGAAGGCATTTATTTCATTTTTGAAAAATTTTAATTTTTCACATTTCTCCATGAAAAGTGCCAATACCCCCCCCTTTGGGTTCTAGGTGAAATTCTCACTCGACACAATTCAAACAAAAATGTTTCCATGGTGTGTATTGTTGTTCATTTTCATCAAATAAACAAAATAAAACCCAGAGTTAATCATTAAAGACAAGAAATGAGCATAAAAGATGCCTCAGCGCAAGTGTTAATGTTAGTGAAAGAGCCCAAATTTCAAAAAATATTGCGAAAAACAACAATCTTCCATTATAGAGTGAATGTTTGAGGTGTATACAAGGCATTTATTTCATTTTTAGAAATTTTAATTTTTCACATTTTTCCATGAAAAGTGCCAATACCCCCCCCTTTGGGTTCTACACGAAAATCACCCGCGACACAAATCAAACAAAAATGTTTCCATGGTGTGTCTTGTTGTTCATTTTCATAAAATAAACAAAATAAAACCCAGAATATATCATTAAAGACAAGAAATGAGCATAAAAGATGCCTCAGCGCAAGTGTTAATGTTAGTAAAAGAGCCCAAATTTCAAATATATTGCGAAAAACAACAATCTTCCATTATAGAGTGAATGTTTGAGGTGTATACATGGCATTTATTTCATTTTTAGAAATTTTAATTTTTCACATTTTTCCATGAAAAGTGCCAATACCCCCCCCTTTGGGTTCTAGGTGAAAATCTCACTCGACACAAATCAAACCAAAATGTTTCCATGGTGTGTATTGTTGTTCATTTTCATCAAATAAACAAAATAAAACCCAGAGTTAATCATTAAAGACAGGAAATGAGCATAAAAGATGCCTCAGCGCTTAGTAAAAGAGCCGAAATTTCAAAAAATATTGCGAAAAACAACAATCTTCCATTATAGAGTGAATGTTTGAGGTGAATAGAAGGCATTTATTTCATTTTTAGAAATTTTAATTTTTCACATTATTCCATGAAAAGTGCCAATACCCCCCTTTGGGTTCTAGGTGAAATTCTCACTCGACACAAATCAAACAAAAATGTTTCCATGGTGTGTATTGTTGTTCATTTTCATCAAATAAACAAAATAAAACCCAGAGTTAATAATTAAAGACAGGAAATGAGCATAAAAGATGCCTCAGCGCAAGCGTTAATGTTAGTAAAAGAGCCAATATTTCAAAAAATATTGCGAAAAACAACAATCTTCCATTATAGAGTGAATGTTTGAGGTGTATACAAGGCATTTATTTCATTTTTAGAAATTTTAATTTTTTACATTTTTCCATGAAAAGTGCCAATACCCCCCCCTTTTGGTTCTACACGAAAATCACCCTCGACACAAATCAAACAAAAATGTTTCCATGGTGTGTCTTGTTGTTCATTTTCATCAAATAAACAAAATAAAACCCAGAAAAATCATTAAAGACAAGAAATGAGCATAAAAGATGCCTCAGCGCAAGTGTTAATGTTAGTAAAAGAGCCCAAATTTCAAAAAATATTGCGAAAAACAACAATCTTCCATTATAGAGTGAATGTTTGAGGTGTATAGAAGGCATTTATTTCATTTTTAGAAATTTTAATTTTTCACATTTTTCCATTAAAGGTGCAAATACCCCCCCTTTGGCTTCTAGGTGAAAATCTCACTCGACGGGAATCAAACAAAAATGTTTCCATGGTGTGTATTGTTGTTCATTTTCTTAAAATAAACAAAATAAAACCCAGAATAAATCATTAAAAACAGGAAATGAGCATAAAAGATGCCTCAGCGCAAGTGTTTATGTTAGTCAAAGAGCCCAAATTTCAAAAAATATTGCGAAAAACAACAATCTTCCATTATAGAGTGAATGTTAGAGGTGTATACAAGGCATTTATTTCATTTTTAGAAATTTTAATTTTTGACATTTTTCCATGAAAAGTGCCAATACCCCCCCCTTTGGGTTCTAGGTGAAATTCTCACTCAACACAAATCAAACAAAAATGTTTCCATGGTGTGTATTGTTGTTCATTTTCATGAAATAAACAAAATAAAACCCAGAATATATCATTAAAGACAAGAAATGAGCATAAAAGATGCCTCAGCGCAAGTGTTAATGTTAGTAAAAGAGCCCAAATTTCAAAAAATATTGCGAAAAACAACAATCTTCCATTATAGAGTGAATGTTTGAGGTGTATAGAAGGCATTTATTTCATTTTTAGAAATTTTAATTTTTCACATTTTTCCATGAAAAGTGCCAATACCCCCCCCCTTTGGGTTCTAGGTGAAAATCTCACTCGTACCAATCAAACAAAAATGTTTCCATGGTGTGTCTTGTTGTTCATTTTCATAAAATAAACAAAATAAAACCCAGAATATATCATTAAAGACAAGAAATGAGCATAAAAGATGCCTCAGCGCAAGTGTTAATGTTAGTAAGAGAGCCCAAATTTCAAATATATTGCGAAAAACAACAATCTTCCATTATAGAGTGAATGTTTGAGGTGTATAGAAGGCATTTATTTCATTTTTAGAAATTTTAATTTTTCACATTTTTCCATGAAAAGTGCCAATACCCCCCCCTTTGGGTTCTAGGTGAAAATCTCACTCGACACAAATCAAACAAAAATGTTTCCATGGTGTGTATTGTTATTCATTTTCATCAAATAAACAAAATAAAACCCAGAGTTAATCATTAAAGACAGGAAATGACCATAAAAGATGCCTCAGCGCTTATTAAAATAGCCGAAATTTCAAAAAATATTGCGAAAAACAACAATCTTCCATTATAGAGTGAATGTTTGAGGTGAATAGAAGGCATTTATTTCATTTTTAGAAATTTTAATTTTTCACATTATTCCATGAAAAGTGCCAATACCCCCCCCTTTGGGTTCTAGGCGAAATTCTCACTCGACACAAATCAAACAAAAATGTTTCCATGGTGTGTATTGTTGTTCATTTTCATCAAATAAACAAAATAAAACCCAGAGTTAATCATTAAAGACAGGAAATGAGCATAAAAGATGCCTCAGCACAAGCGTTAATGTTAGTAAAAGAGCCCAAATTTCAAAAAATATTGCGAAAAACAACAATCTTCCATTATAGAGTGAATCTTTGAGGTGTATACATGGCATTTATTTCATTTTTAGAAATTTTAATTTTTCACATTTTTCCATGAAAAGTGCCAATACCCCCCCCTTTGGGTTCTAGGTGAAAATCTCACTCGACACAAATCAAACAAAAATGTTTCCATGGTGTGTATTGTTGTTCATTTTCATCAAATAAACAAAATAAAACCCAGAATAAATCATTAAAGACAAGAAATGAGCTTAAAAGATGCCTCAGCGCAAGTGTTAATGTTAGTAAAAGAGCCCAAATTTCAAAAAATATTGCGAAAAACAACAATCTCCCATTAAAGAGTGAATGTTTGACGTGTATAGAAGGCATTTATTTCATTTTTGAAAAATTTTATTTTTCACATTTCTCCATGACAAGTGCCAACACCCCCCCCTTTGGGTTCTAGGTGAAATTCTCACTCGACACAAATCAAACAAAAATGTTTCCATGGTGTGTATTGTTGTTCATTTTCATCAAATAAACAAAATAAAACCCAGAGTTAATCATTAAAGACAGAAAATGAGCATAAAAGATGCCTCAGCGCAAGCGTTAATGTTAGTAAAAGAGCCCAAATTTCAAAAAATATTGCGAAAAACAACAATCTTCCATTATAGAGTGAATCTTTGAGGTGTATACAAGGCATTTATTTCATTTTTAGAAATTTTAATTTTTCACATTTTTCCATGAAAAGTGCCAATACCCCCCCTTTGGGCTCTAGGTGAAATTCTCACTCGACACAATTCAAACAAAAATGTTTCCATGGTGTGTATTGTTGTTCATTTTCATCAAATAAACAAAATAAAACCCAGAGTTAATCATTAAAGACAAGAAATGAGCATAAAAGATGCCTCAGCGCAAGTGTTAAAGTTAGTAAAAGAGCCCAAATTTCAAAAAATATTGCGAAAAACAACAATCTTCCATTATAGAGTGAATGTTTGACGTGTATAGAAGGCATTTATTTCATTTTTGAAAAATTTTAATTTTTCACATTTCTCCATGAAAAGTCCCAATACCCCGCCCTTTGGGTTCTAGGTGAAATTCTCACTCGACACAATTCAAACAAAAATGTTTCCATGGTGTGTATTGTTGTTCATTTTCATCAAATAAACAAAATAAAACCCAGAGTTAATCATTAAAGACAAGAAATGAGCATAAAAGATGCCTCAGCGCAAGTGTTAATGTTAGTGAAAGAGCCCAAATTTCAAAAAATATTGCGAAAAACAACAATCTTCCATTATAGAGTGAATGTTTGAGGTGTATACAAGGCATTTATTTCATTTTTAGAAATTTTAATTTTTCACATTTTTCCATGAAAAGTGCCAATACCCCCCCCTTTGGGTTCTACACGAAAATCACCCTCGACACAAATCAAACAAAAATGTTTCCATGGTGTGTCTTGTTGTTCATTTTCATAAAATAAACAAAATAAAACCCAGAATATATCATTAAAGACAAGAAATGAGCATAAAAGATGCCTCAGCGCAAGTGTTAATGTTAGTAAAAGAGCCCAAATTTCAAATATATTGCGAAAAACAACAATCTTCCATTATAGAGTGAATGTTTGAGGTGTATAGAAGGCATTTATTTCATTTTTAGAAATTTTAATTTTTCACATTTTTCCATGAAAAGTGCCAATACCCCCCCCTTTGGGTTCTAGGTGAAAATCTCACTCGACACAAATCAAACAAAAATGTTTCCATGGTGTGTATTGTTGTTCATTTTCATCAAATAAACAAAATAAAACCCAGAGTTAATCATTAAAGACAGGAAATGAGCATAAAAGATGCCCCAGCGCTTAGTAAAAGAGCCGAAATTTCAAAAAATATTGCGAAAAACAACAATCTTCCATTATAGAGTTAATGTTTGAGGTGAATAGAAGGCATTTATTTCATTTTTAGAAATTTTAATTTTTCACATTATTCCATGAAAAGTGCCAATACCCCCTCCTTTGGGTTCTAGGTGAAATTCTCACTCGACACAAATCAAACAAAAATGTTTCCATGGTGTGTATTGTTGTTCATTTTTATCAAATAAACAAAATAAAACCCAGAGTTAATCATTAAAGACAGGAAATGAGCATAAAAGATGCCTCAGCGCAAGCGTTAATGTTAGTAAAAGAGCCCAAATTTCAAAAAATTTTGCGAAAAACAACAATCTTCCATTATAGAGTGAATGTTTGAGGTGTATACAAGGCATTTATTTCATTTTTAGAAATTTTAATTTTTCACATTTTTCCATGAAAAGTGCCAATACCCCCCCCTTTGGGTTCTACACGAAAATCACCCTCGACACAAATCAAACAAAAATGTTTCCATGGTGTGTATTGTTGTTCATTTTCATCAAATAAACAAAATAAAACCCAGAATATATCATTAAAGACAAGAAATGAGCATAAAAGATGCCTCAGCGCATGTGTTAATGTTAGTAAAAGAGCCCAAATTTCAAAAAATATTGCGAAAAAACAAGAATCTTCCATTATAGAGTGAATGTTTGAGGTGTATAGAAGGCATTTATTTCATTTTTAGAAATTTTAATTTTTCACATTTTTCCATTAAAGGTGCAAATACCCCCCTTTGGCTTCTAGGTGAAAATCTCACTCGACGGGAATCAAACAAAAATGTTTCCATGGTGTGTATTGTTGTTCATTTTCTTAAAATAAACAAAATAAAACCCAGAATAAATCATTAAAGACAGGAAATGAGCATAAAAGATGCCTCAGCGCAAGTGTTTATGTTAGTCAAAGAGCCCAAATTTCAAAAAATATTGCGAAAAACAACAATCTTCCATTATAGAGTGAATGTTAGAGGTGTATACAAGGCATTTATTTCATTTTTAGAAATTTTAATTTTTCACATTTTTCCATGAAAAGTGCCAATACCCCCCCCTTTGGGTTCTACACGAAAATCACCCTCGACACAAATCAAACAAAAATGTTTCCATGGTGTGTATTGTTGTTCATTTTCATAAAATAAACAAAATAAAACCCAGAATATATCATTAAAGACAAGAAATGAGCATTAAAGATGCCTCAGCGCAAGTGTTAATGTTAGTAAAAGAGCCCAAATTTCAAAAAATATTGCGAAAAACAACAATCTTCCATTATAGAGTGAATGTTTGAGGTGTATAGAAGGCATTTATTTCATTTTTAGAAATTTTAATTTTTCACATTTTTCCATGAAAAGTGCCAATACCCCCCCCTTTGGGTTCTAGGTGAAAATCTCACTCGACACAATTCAAACAAAAATGTTTCCATGGTGTGTATTGTTGTTCATTTTCATCAAATAAACAAAATAAAACCCAGAGTTAATCATTAAAGACAAGAAATGAGCATAAAAGATGCCTCAGCGCAAGTGTTAATGTTAGTGAAAGAGCCCAAATTTCAAAAAATATTGCGAAAAACAACAATCTTCCATTAAAGAGTGAATGTTTGAGGTGAATAGAAGGCATTTATTTCATTTTTAGAAATTTTAATTTTTCACATTATTCCATGAAAAGTGCCAATACCCCCCTCTTTGGGTTCTAGGTGAAATTCTCACTCGACACAAATCAAACAAAAATGTTTCCATGGTGTGTATTGTTGTTCATTTTCATCAAATAAACAAAATAAAACCCAGAGTTAATCATTAAAGACAAGAAATGAGCATAAAAGATGCCTCAGCGCAAGTGTTAATGTTAGTGAAAGAGCCCAAATTTCAAAAAATATTGCGAAAAACAACAATCTTCCATTATAGAGTGAATGTTTGAGGTGTATACAAGGCATTTATTTCATTTTTAGAAATTTTAATTTTTCACATTTTTCCATGAAAAGTGCCAATACCCCCCCCTTTGGGTTCTACACGAAAATCACCCTCGACACATATCAAACAAAAATGTTTCCATGGTGTGTCTTGTTGTTCATTTTCATAAAATAAACAAAATAAAACCCAGAATATATCATTAAAGACAAGAAAGGAGCATAAAAGATGCCTCAGCGCAAGTGTTAATGTTAGTAAAAGAGCTCAAATTTCAAATATATTGCGATAAACAACAATCTTCCATTATAGAGTGAATGTTTGAGGTGTATAGAAGGCATTTATTTCATTTTTAGAAATTTTAATTTTTCACATTTTTCCATGAAAAGTGCCAATACCCCCCCCTTTGGGTTCTAGGTGAAAATCTCACTCGACACAAATCAAACAAAAATGTTTCCATGGTGTGTATTGTTGTTCATTTTCATCAAATAAACAAAATAAAACCCAGAGTTAATCATTAAAGACAGGAAATGAGCATAAAAGATGCCTCAGCGCTTAGTAAAAGAGCCGAAATTTCAAAAAATATTGCGAAAAAAACAACAATCTTCCATTAAAGAGTGAATGTTTGAGGTGAATGGAAGGCATTTATTTCATTTTTAGAAATTTTAATTTTTCACATTATTCCATGAAAAGTGCCAATACCCCCCCCTTTGGGTTCTAGGTGAAATTCTCACTCGACACAAATCAAACAAAAATGTTTCCATGGTGTGTATTGTTGTTCATTTTCATCAAATAAACAAAATAAAACCCAGAGTTAATCATTAAAGACAGGAAATGATCATAAAAGATGCCTCAGCGCAAGCGTTAATGTTAGTAAAAGAGCCCAAATTTCAAAAAATATTGCGAAAAAAAACAATCTTCCATTATAGAGTGAATGTTTGAGGTGTATACAAGGCATTTATTTCATTTTTAGAAATTTTAATTTTTCACATTTTTCCATGAAAAGTGCCAATACCCCCCCCCCCCTTGGGGTTCTACATGAAAATCACACTCGAATCAAATCAAACAAAAATGTTTCCATGGTGTGTCTTGTTGTTCATTTTCATCAAATAAACAAAATAAAACCCAGAATAAATCATTAAAGACAGGAAATGAGCATAAGAGATGCCTCAGCGCAAGTGTTAATGTTAGTCAAAGAGCCCAAATTTCTAAAAATATTGCGAAAAACAACAATCTTCCATTATAGAGTAAATGTTTGAGGTGTATAGAAGGCATTTATTTCATTTTTAGAAATTTTAATTTTTCACATTTTTCCATGAAAAGTGCCAATACCCCCCCCTTTGGGTTCTAGGTGAAATTCTCACTCGACACAATTCAAAGAAAAATATTTCCATGGTGTGTATTGTTGTTCATTTTCATCAAATAAACAAAATAAAACCCAGAGTTAATCATTAAATCAAGAAATGACCATAAAAGATGCCTCAGCGCAAGTGTTAATGTTAGTAAAAGAGCCCAAATTTCAAAAAATATTGCGAAAAACAACAATCTTCCATTATAGAGTGAATGTTTGAGGTGTATAGAAGGCATGTATTTTATTTTTAGAAATTTTAATTTTTCACATTTTTCCATGAAAAGTGCCAATACCCCCCTCTTTGGGTTCTAGGTGAAATTCTCACTCGACACAAATCAAACAAAAATGTTTCCATGGTGTGTATTGTTGTTCATTTTCATCAAATAAACAAAATAAAACCCAGAGTTAATCATTAAAGACAAGAAATGAGCATAAAAGATGCCTCAGCGCAAGTGTTAATGTTAGTGAAAGAGCCCAAATTTCAAAAAATATTGCGAAAAACAACAATCTTCCATTATAGAGTGAATGTTTGAGGTGTATACAAGGCATTTATTTCATTTTTAGAAATTTTAATTTTTCACATTTTTCCATGAAAAGTGCCAATACCCCCCCCTTTGGGTTCTACACGAAAATCACCCTCGACACATATCAAACAAAAATGTTTCCATGGTGTGTCTTGTTGTTCATTTTCATAAAATAAACAAAATAAAACCCAGAATATATCATTAAAGACAAGAAAGGAGCATAAAAGATGCCTCAGCGCAAGTGTTAATGTTAGTAAAAGAGCTCAAATTTCAAATATATTGCGATAAACAACAATCTTCCATTATAGAGTGAATGTTTGAGGTGTATAGAAGGCATTTATTTCATTTTTAGAAATTTTAATTTTTCACATTTTTCCATGAAAAGTGCCAATACCCCCCCCTTTGGGTTCTAGGGGAAAATCTCACTCGACACAAATCAAACAAAAATGTTTCCATGGTGTGTATTGTTGTTCATTTTCATCAAATAAACAAAATAAAACCCAGAGTTAATCATTAAAGACAGGAAATGAGCATAAAAGATGCCTCAGCGCTTAGTAAAAGAGCCGAAATTTCAAAAAATATTGCGAAAAACAACAATCTTCCATAAAAGAGTGAATGTTTGAGGTGAATAGAAGGCATTTATTTCATTTTTAGAAATTTTAATTTTTCACATTATTCCATGAAAAGTGCTAATACCCCCCCCCTTTGGGTTCTAGGTGAAAATCTCACTCGACACAAATCAAACAAAAATGTTTCCATGGTGTGTATTGTTGTTCATTTTCATCAAATAAACAAAATAAAACCCAGAGTTAATCATTAAAGACAGGAAATGAGCATAAAAGATGCCTCAGCGCTTAGTAAAAGAGCCGAAATTTCAAAAAATATTGCGAAAAACAACAATCTTCCATTAAAGAGTGAATGTTTGAGGTGAATAGAAGGCATTTATTTCATTTTTAGAAATATTAATTTTTCACATTTTTCCATGAAAAGTGCCAATACCCCCCCCTTTGGGTTCTAGGTGAAATTCTCACTCGACACAATTCAAAGAAAAATATTTCCATGGTGTGTATTGTTGTTCATTTTCATCAAATAAACAAAATAAAACCCAGAGTTAATCATTAAATCAAGAAATGACCATAAAAGATGCCTCAGCGCAAGTGTTAATGTTAGTAAAAGAGCCCAAATTTCAAAAAATATTGCGAAAAACAACAATCTTCCATTATAGAGTGAATGTTTGAGGTGTATAGAAGGCATGTATTTTATTTTTAGAAATTTTAATTTTTCACATTTTTCCATGAAAAGTGCCAATACCCCCCTCTTTGGGTTCTAGGTGAAATTCTCACTCGACACAAATCAAACAAAAATGTTTCCATGGTGTGTATTGTTGTTCATTTTCATCAAATAAACAAAATAAAACCCAGAGTTAATCATTAAAGACAAGAAATGAGCATAAAAGATGCCTCAGCGCAAGTGTTAATGTTAGTGAAAGAGCCCAAATTTCAAAAAATATTGCGAAAAACAACAATCTTCCATTATAGAGTGAATGTTTGAGGTGTATACAAGGCATTTATTTCATTTTTAGAAATTTTAATTTTTCACATTTTTCCATGAAAAGTGCCAATACCCCCCCCCTTTGGGTTCTACACGAAAATCACCCTCGACACATATCAAACAAAAATGTTTCCATGGTGTGTCTTGTTGTTCATTTTCATAAAATAAACAAAATAAAACCCAGAATATATCATTAAAGACAAGAAAGGAGCATAAAAGATGCCTCAGCGCAAGTGTTAATGTTAGTAAAAGAGCTCAAATTTCAAATATATTGCGATAAACAACAATCTTCCATTATAGAGTGAATGTTTGAGGTGTATAGAAGGCATTTATTTCATTTTTAGAAATTTTAATTTTTCACATTTTTCCATGAAAAGTGCCAATACCCCCCCCTTTGGGTTCTAGGTGAAAATCTCACTCGACACAAATCAAACAAAAATGTTTCCATGGTGTGTATTGTTGTTCATTTTCATCAAATAAACAAAATAAAACCCAGAGTTAATCATTAAAGACAGGAAATGAGCATAAAAGATGCCTCAGCGCTTAGTAAAAGAGCCGAAATTTCAAAAATATTGCGAAAAACAACAATCTTCCATTAAAGAGTGAATGTTTGAGGTGAATAGAAGGCATTTATTTCATTTTTAGAAATTTTAATTTTTCACATTATTCCATGAAAAGTGCCAATACCCCCCCCTTTGGGTTCTAGGTGAAATTCTCACTCGACACAAATCAAACAAAAATGTTTCCATGGTGTGTATTGTTGGTCATTTTCATCAAATAAACAAAATAAAACCCAGAGTTAATCATTAAAGACAGGAAATGATCATAAAAGATGCCTCAGCGCAAGCGTTAATGTTAGTAAAAGAGCCCAAATTTCAAAAAATATTGCGAAAAAAAACAATCTTCCATTATAGAGTGAATGTTTGAGGTGTATACAAGGCATTTATTTCATTTTTAGAAATTTTAATTTTTCACATTTTTCCATGAAAAGTGCCAATACCCCCCCCCCTTGGGGTTCTACATGAAAATCACACTCGAATCAAATCAAACAAAAATGTTTCCATGGTGTGTCTTGTTGTTCATTTTCATCAAATAAACAAAATAAAACCCAGAATAAATCATTAAAGACAGGAAATGAGCATAAGAGATGCCTCAGCGCAAGTGTTAATGTTAGTCAAAGAGCCCAAATTTCTAAAAATATTGCGAAAAACAACAATCTTCCATTATAGAGTAAATGTTTGAGGTGTATAGAAGGCATTTATTTCATTTTTAGAAATTTTAATTTTTCACATTTTTCCATGAAAAGTGCCAATACCCCCCCCTTTGGGTTCTAGGTGAAATTCTCACTCGACACAATTCAAAGAAAAATATTTCCATGGTGTGTATTGTTGTTCATTTTCATCAAATAAACAAAATAAAACCCAGAGTTAATCATTAAATCAAGAAATGACCATAAAAGATGCCTCAGCGCAAGTGTTAATGTTAGTAAAAGAGCCCAAATTTCAAAAAATATTGCGAAAAACAACAATCTTCCATTATAGAGTGAATGTTTGAGGTGTATAGAAGGCATGTATTTTATTTTTAGAAATTTTAATTTTTCACATTTTTCCATGAAAAGTGCCAATACCCCCCTCTTTGGGTTCTAGGTGAAATTCTCACTCGACACAAATCAAACAAAAATGTTTCCATGGTGTGTATTGTTGTTCATTTTCATCAAATAAACAAAATAAAACCCAGAGTTAATCATTAAAGACAAGAAATGAGCATAAAAGATGCCTCAGCGCAAGTGTTAATGTTAGTGAAAGAGCCCAAATTTCAAAAAATATTGCGAAAAACAACAATCTTCCATTATAGAGTGAATGTTTGAGGTGTATACAAGGCATTTATTTCATTTTTAGAAATTTTAATTTTTCACATTTTTCCATGAAAAGTGCCAATACCCCCCCCTTTGGGTTCTACACGAAAATCACCCTCGACACATATCAAACAAAAATGTTTCCATGGTGTGTCTTGTTGTTCATTTTCATAAAATAAACAAAATAAAACCCAGAATATATCATTAAAGACAAGAAAGGAGCATAAAAGATGCCTCAGCGCAAGTGTTAATGTTAGTAAAAGAGCTCAAATTTCAAATATATTGCGATAAACAACAATCTTCCATTATAGAGTGAATGTTTGAGGTGTATAGAAGGCATTTATTTCATTTTTAGAAATTTTAATTTTTCACATTTTTCCATGAAAAGTGCCAATACCCCCCCCTTTTGGTTCTAGGTGAAAATCTCACTCGACACAAATCAAACAAAAATGTTTCCATGGTGTGTATTGTTGTTCATTTTCATCAAATAAACAAAATAAAACCCAGAGTTAATCATTAAAGACAGGAAATGAGCATAAAAGATGCCTCAGCGCTTAGTAAAAGAGCCGAAATTTCAAAAAATATTGCGAAAAACAACAATCTTCCATAAAAGAGTGAATGTTTGAGGTGAATAGAAGGCATTTATTTCATTTTTAGAAATTTTAATTTTTCACATTATTCCATGAAAAGTGCCAATACCCCCCCCTTTGGGTTCTAGGTGAAAATCTCACTCGACACAAATCAAACAAAAATGTTTCCATGGTGTGTATTGTTGTTCATTTTCATCAAATAAACAAAATAAAACCCAGAGTTAATCATTAAAGACAGGAAATGAGCATAAAAGATGCCTCAGCGCTTAGTAAAAGAGCCGAAATTTCAAAAAATATTGCGAAAAACAACAATCTTCCATTAAAGAGTGAATGTTTGAGGTGAATAGAAGGCATTTATTTCATTTTTAGAAATATTAATTTTTCACATTATTCCATGAAAAGTGCCAATACCCCCCCCTTTGGGTTCTAGGTGAAATTCTCACTCGACTCAAATCAAACAAAAATGTTTCCATGGTGTGTATTGTTGTTCATTTTCATCAAATAAACAAAATAAAACCCAGAGTTAATCATTAAAAAAAGACAGGAAATGAGCATAAAAGATGCCTCAGCGCTTAGTAAAAGAGCCGAAATTTCAAAAAATATTGCGAAAAACAACAATCTTCCATTATAGAGTGAATAATTGAGGTGAATAGAAGGCATTTATTTCATTTTTAGAAATTTTAATTTTTCACATTATTTCATGAAAAGTGCCAATACCCCCCCCCTTTGGGTTCTAGGTGAAATTCTCACTCGACACAATTCAAAGAAAAATGTTTCCATGGTGTGTATTGTTGTTCATTTTCATCAAATAAACAAAATAAAACCCAGAGTTAATCATTAAAGACAGGAAATGATCATAAAAGATGCCTCAGCGCAAGCGTTAATGTTAGTAAAAGAGCCCAAATTTCAAAAAATATTGCGAAAAACAACAATCTTCCATTATAGAGTGAATGTTTGAGGTGTATAAAAGGCATTTATTTCATTTTTAGAAATTTTAATTTTTCACATTTTTCCATGAAAAGTGCCAATACCCCCCCCCCTTGGGGTTCTACATGAAAATCACACTCGAATCAAATCAAACAAAAATGTTTCCATGGTGTGTCTTGTTGTTCATTTTCATCAAATAAACAAAATAAAACCCAGAATAAATCATTAAAGACAGGAAATGAGCATAAGAGATGCCTCAGCGCAAGTGTTAATGTTAGTCAAAGAGCCCAAATTTCTAAAAATATTGCGAAAAACAACAATCTTCCATTATAGAGTAAATGTTTGAGGTGTATAGAAGGCATTTATTTCATTTTTAGAAATTTTAATTTTTCACATTTTTCCATGAAAAGTGCCAATACCCCCCCCCTTTGGGTTCTAGGTGAAATTCTCACTCGACACAATTCAAAGAAAAATATTTCCATGGTGTGTATTGTTGTTCATTTTCATCAAATAAACAAAATAAAACCCAGAGTTAATCATTAAATCAAGAAATGACCATAAAAGATGCCTCAGCGCAAGTGTTAATGTTAGTAAAAGAGCCCAAATTTCAAAAAATATTGCGAAAAACAACAATCTTCCATTATAGAGTGAATGTTTGAGTTGTATAGAAGGCATGTATTTTATTTTTAGAAATTTTAATTGTTCACATTTTTCCATGAAAAGTGCCAATACCCCCCTCTTTGGGTTCTAGGTGAAATTCTCACTCGACACAAATCAAACAAAAATGTTTCCATGGTGTGTATTGTTGTTCATTTTCATCAAATAAACAAAATAAAACCCAGAGTTAATCATTAAAGACAAGAAATGAGCATAAAAGATGCCTCAGCGCAAGTGTTAATGTTAGTGAAAGAGCCCAAATTTCAAAAAATATTGCGAAAAACATCAATCTTCCATTATAGAGTGAATGTTTGAGGTGTATACAAGGCATTTATTTCATTTTTAGAAATTTTAATTTTTCACATTTTTCCATGAAAAGTGCCAATACCCCCCCCTTTGGGTTCTACACGAAAATCACCCTCGACACATATCAAACAAAAATGTTTCCATGGTGTGTCTTGTTGTTCATTTTCATAAAATAAACAAAATAAAACCCAGAATATATCATTAAAGACAAGAAAGGAGCATAAAAGATGCCTCAGCGCAAGTGTTAATGTTAGTAAAAGAGCTCAAATTTCAAATATATTGCGATAAACAACAATCTTCCATTATAGCGTGAATGTTTGAGGTGTATAGAAGGCATTTATTTCATTTTTAGAAATTTTAATTTTTCACATTTTTCCATGAAAAGTGCCAATACCCCCCCCCTTTGGGTTCTAGGTGAAAATCTCACTCGACACAAATCAAACAAAAATGTTTCCATGGTGTGTATTGTTGTTCATTTTCATCAAATAAACCAAATAAAACCCAGAGTTAATCATTAAAGACAAGAAATGATCATAAAAGATGCCTCAGCGCAAGCGTTAATGTTAGTAAAAGAGCCCAAATTTCAAAAAATATTGCGAAAAACAACAATCTTCCATTATAGAGTGAATGTTTGAGGTGTATACAAGGCATTAATTTCATTTTTAGAAATTTTAATTTTTCCCATTTTTCCATGAAAAGTGCCAATACCCCCCCCTTTGGGTTCTAGGTGAAAATCTCACTCGTACCAATCAAACAAAAATGTTTCCATGGTGTGTATTGTTGTTCATTTTCATCAAATAAACAAAATAAAACCCAGAATAAATCATTAAAGACAAGAAATGAGCTTAAAAGATGCCTCAGCGCAAGTGTTAATGTTAGTAAAAGAGCCCAAATTTCAAAAAATATTGCGAAAAACAACAATCTTCTATTATAGAGTGAATGTTTGAGGTGTATAGAAGGCATTTATTTCATTTTTAGAAATTTTAATTTTTCTCATTTTTCCATGAAAAGTTCCAATACCCCCCTTTGGGTTCTAGGTGAAATTCTCACTCGACACAAATCAAACAAAAATGTTTCCATGGTGGGTATTGTTGTTCATTTTCATCAAATAAACAAAATAAAACCCAGAGTTAATGATTAAAGACAGGAAATGAGCATAAAAGATGCCTCAGCGCAAGCGTTAATGTTAGTAAAAGAGCCCAAATTTCAAATATATTGCGAAAAACAACAATCTTCCATTATAGAGTGAATGTTTGAGGTGTATAGAAGGCATTTATTTAATTTTTAGAAATTTTAATTTTTCACATTTTTCCATGAAAAGTGCCAATACCCCCCCCTTTGGGTTCTAGGTGAAAATCTCACTCGGCACAAATCAAACAAAAATGTTTCCATGGTGTGTATTGTTGTTCATTTTCATCAAATAAACAAAATAAAACCCAGAGTTAATCATTAAAGACAGGAAATGAGCATAAAAGATGCCTCAGCGCTTAGTAAAAGAGCCGAAATTTCAAAAAATATTGCGAAAAACAACAATCTTCCATTAAAGAGTGAATGTTTGAGGTGAATAGAAGGCATTTATTTCATTTTTAGAAATTTTAATTTTTCACATTTTTCCATGAAAAGTGCCAATTCCCCTTTGGGTTCTTACCCCTTTGGGTTCTAGGTGAAATTCTCACTCGACACAAATCAAACAAAAATGTTTCCATGGTGTGTATTGTTGTTCATTTTCATCAAATAAACAAAATAAAACCCAGAGTTAATCATTAAAGACAGGAAATGATCATAAAAGATGCCTCAGCGCAAGCGTTAATGTTAGTAAAAGAGCCCAAATTTCAAAAAATATTTCGAAAAACAACAATCTTCCATTATAGAGTGAATGTTTGAGGTGTATACAAGGCATTTATTTCATTTTTAGAAATTTTAATTTTTCACATTTTTCCATGAAAAGTGCCAATACCCCCCCCTTTGGGTTCTACACGAAAATCACCCTCGACACAAATCAAACAAAAATGTTTCCATGGTGTGTCTTGTTGTTCATTTTCATCAAATAAACAAAATAAAAACCAGAATATATCATTAAAGACAAGAAATGAGCATAAAAGATGCCTCAGCGCAAGTGTTAATGTTAGTAAAAGAGCCCAAATTTCTAAAAATATTGCGAAAAACAACAATTTTCCATTATAGAGTGAATGTTTGAGGTGTATAGAATGCATTTATTTCATTTTTAGAAATTTTAATTTTTCACATTTTTCCATGAAAAGTGCCAATACCCCCCTCTTTGGGTTCTAGGTGAAATTCTCACTCGACACAAATCAAACAAAAATGTTTCCATGGTGTGTATTGTTGTTCATTTTCATCATATAAACAAAATAAAACCCAGAGTTAATCATTAAAGACAAGAAATGAGCATAAAAGATGCCTCAGCGCAAGTGTTAATGTTAGTGAAAGAGCCCAAATTTCAAAAAATATTGCGAAAAACAACAATCTTCCATTATAGAGTGAATGTTTGAGGTGTATAGAAGGCATTTATTTCATTTTTAGAAATTTTAATTTTTCACATTTTTCCATGAAAAGTGCCAATACCCCCCCTTTGGGTTCTACACGAAAATCACCCTCGACCCAAATCAAACAAAAATGTTTCCATGGTGTGTATTGTTGTTCATTTTCATAAAATAAACAAAATAAAACCCAGAATATATCATCAAAGACAGGAAATGAGCATAAAAGATGCCTCAGCGCTTAGTAAAAGAGCCGAAATTTCAAAAAATATTGCGAAAAACAACAATCTTCCATTAAAGAGTGAATGTTTGAGGTGAATAGAAGGCATTTATTTCATTTTTAGAAATTTTAATTTTTCACATTATTCCATGAAAAGTGCCAATACCCCCCCCTTTGGGTTCTAGGTGAAATTCTCACTCGACACAAATCAAACAAAAATGTTTCCATGGTGTGTATTGTTGTTCATTTTCATCAAATAAACAAAATAAAACCCAGAGTTAATCATTAAAGACAGGAAATGATCATAAAAGATGCCTCAGCGCAAGCGTTAATGTTAGTAAAAGAGCCCGAATTTCAAAAAATATTGCGAAAATCAACAATCTTCCATTATAGAGTGAATGTTTGAGGTGTATACAAGGCATTTATTTCATTTTTAGAAATTTTAATTTTTCACATTTTTCCATGAAAAGTGCCAATACCCCCCCCTTTGGATTCTACACGAAAATCACCCTCGACACAAATCAAACAAAAATGTTTCCATGGTGTGTCTTGTTGTTCATTTTCATCAAATAAACAAAATAAAAACCAGAATATATCATTAAAGACAAGAAATGAGCATAAAAGATGCCTCAGCGCAAGTGTTAATGTTAGTAAAAGAGCCCAAATTTCAAAAAATATTGCGAAAAACAACAATCTTCCATTATAGAGTGAATGTTTGAGGTGTATAGAAGGCATTTATTTCATTTTTACAAATTTTAATTTTTCACATTTTTCCATGAAAAGTGCCAATACCCCCCCCCTTTGGGTTCTAGGTGAAATTCTCACTCGACACAAAACAAACAAAAATGTTTCCATGGTGTGTATTGTTGTTCATTTTCATCAAATAAACAAAATAAAACCCAGAATAAATCATTAAAGACAAGAAATGAGCTTAAAAGATGCCTCAGCGCAAGTGTTAATGTTAGTAAAAGAGCCCAAATTTCAAAAAATATTGCGAAAAACAACAATCTTCTATTATAGAGTGAATGTTTGAGGTGTATAGAAGGCATTTATTTCATTTTTAGAAATTTTAATTTTTCACATTTTTCCATGAAAAGTGCCAATACCCCCCCCTTTGGGTTCTACACAAAAATCACCCTCGACACAAATCAAACAAAAATGTTTCCATGGTGTGTCTTGTTGTTCATTTTCATAAAATAAACAAAATAAAACCCAGAATATATCATTAAAGACAAGAAAGGAGCATAAAAGATGCCTCAGCGCAAGTGTTAATGTTAGTAAAAGAGCCAAAATTTCAAATATATTGCGATAAACAACAATCTTCCATTATAGAGTGAATGTTTGAGGTGTATA
Organism: Hetaerina americana; assembly: GCF_022747635.1. Taxonomy (NCBI): domain Eukaryota; kingdom Metazoa; phylum Arthropoda; class Insecta; order Odonata; family Calopterygidae; genus Hetaerina; species Hetaerina americana. The sequence continues at coordinate 114,059 of NW_027287007.1, read as the reverse complement.
GAAGGCATTTATTTCATTTTTAGAAATTTTAATTTTTCACATTTTTCCATGAAAAGTGCCAATACCCCCCCCTTTGGGTTCTACACGAAAATCACCCTCGACACAAATCAAACAAAAATGTTTCCATGGTGTGTCTTGTTGTTCATTTTCATCAAATAAACAAAATAAAAACCAGAATATATCATTAAAGACAAGAAATGAGCATAAAAGATGCCTCAGCGCAAGTGTTAATGTTAGTAAAAGAGCCCAAATTTCAAAAAATATTGCGAAAAACAACAATCTTCTATTATAGAGTGAATGTTTGAGGTGTATAGAAGGCATTTATTTCATTTTTAGAAATTTTAATTTTTCACATTTTTCCATTAAAAGTGCCAATACCCCGCTTTGGCTTCCAGATGAAAATCTCACTCGACGGGAAAAAACAAAAATGTTTCCATGGTGTGTATTGTTGTTCATTTTCATCAAATAAACAAAATAAAACCCCGAATAAATCATTAAAGGCAAGAAATGAGCATAAAAGATGCCTCAGCGCAAGTGTTAATGTTAGTCAAAGAGCCCAAATTTCAAAAAATATTGCGAAAAACAACAATCTTCAATTATAGAGTGAATGTTTGAGGTGTATACAAGGCATTTATTTCATTTTTAGAAATTTTAATTTTTCACATTTTTCCATGAAAAGTGCCATACCCCCCCCTTTGGGTTCTACACGAAAATCACCCTCGACACAAATCAAACAAAAATGTTTCCATGGTGTGTCTTGTTGTTCATTTTCATCAAATAAACAAAATAAAAACCAGAATATATCATTAAAGACAAGAAATGAGCATAAAAGATGCCTCAGCGCAAGTGTTAATGTTAGTAAAAGAGCCCAAATTTCTAAAAATTTTGCCAAAAACAACAATCTTCCATTATAGAGTGAATCTTTAAGGTGTATAGAAGGCATTTATTTCATTTTTAGAAATTTTAATTTTTCACATTTTTCCATGAAAAGTGCCAATACCCCCCCCTTTGGGTTCTACACGAAAATCACCCTCGACACAAATCAAACAAAAATGTTTCCATGGTGCGTATTGTTGTTCATTTTCATCAAATAAACAAAATAAAACTTAGAGTTAATCATTAAAGACAAGAAAATGCATAAAAGATGCCTCAGCGCAAGTGTTAATGTTAGTAAAAGAGCCCAAATTTCAAAAAATATTGCGAAAAACAACAATCTTCCATTATAGAGTGAATGTTTGAGGTGTATAGAAGGCGTTTATTTCATTTTTAGAAATTTTAATTTTTCACATTTTTCCATTAAAAGTGCCAATACCCCCCCTTTGGCTTCTAGGTGAAAATCTCAATCGACGGGAATCAAACAAAAATGTTTCCATGGTGTGTATTGTTGTTCATTTTCATCAAATAAACAAAATAAAACCCACAATAATTCATTAAAGACAGGAAATGAGCATAAAAGATGCCTCAGCGCAAGCGTTAATGTTAGTAAAAGAGCCCAAATTTCAAAAAATATTGCGAAAAACAACAATCTTCTATTATAGAGTGAATGTTTGAGGTGTATAGAAGGCATTTATTTCATTTTTAGAAATTTTAATTTTTCACATTTTTCCATGAAAAGTGCCAATACCCCCCCCTTTGGGTTCTACACGAAAATCACCCTCGACCCAAATCAAACAAAAATGTTTCCATGGTGTGTATTGTTGTTCATTTTCATAAAATAAACAAAATAAAACCCAGAATATATCATTAAAGACAGGAAATGAGCATAAAAGATGCCTCAGCGCTTAGTAAAAGAGCCGAAATTTCAAAAAATATTGCGAAAAACAACAATCTTCCATTAAAGAGTGAATGTTTGAGGTGAATAGAAGGCATTTATTTCATTTTTAGAAATTTTAATTTTTCACATTATTCCATGAAAAGTGCCAATACCCCCCCCTTTGGGTTCTAGGTGAAATTCTCACTCGACACAAATCAAACAAAAATGTTTCCATGGTGTGTATTGTTGTTCATTTTCATCAAATAAACAAAATAAAACCCAGAGTTAATCATTAAAGACAGGAAATGATCATAAAAGATGCCTCAGCGCAAGCGTTAATGTTAGTAAAAGAGCCCGAATTTCAAAAAATATTGCGAAAATCAACAATCTTCCATTATAGAGTGAATGTTTGAGGTGTATACAAGGCATTTATTTCATTTTTAGAAATTTTAATTTTTCACATTTTTCCATGAAAAGTGCCAATACCCCCCCCTTTGGATTCTACACGAAAATCACCCTCGACACAAATCAAACAAAAATGTTTCCATGGTGTGTCTTGTTGTTCATTTTCATCAAATAAACAAAATAAAAACCAGAATATATCATTAAAGACAAGAAATGAGCATAAAAGATGCCTCAGCGCAAGTGTTAATGTTAGTAAAAGAGCCCAAATTTCAAAAAATATTGCGAAAAACAACAATCTTCCATTATAGAGTGAATGTTTGAGGTGTATAGAAGGCATTTATTTCATTTTTACAAATTTTAATTTTTCACATTTTTCCATGAAAAGTGCCAATACCCCCCCCTTTGGGTTCTACACAAAAATCACCCTCGACACAAATCAAACAAAAATGTTTCCATGGTGTGTCTTGTTGTTCATTTTCATAAAATAAACAAAATAAAACCCAGAATATATCATTAAAGACAAGAAAGGAGCATAAAAGATGCCTCAGCGCAAGTGTTAATGTTAGTAAAAGAGCCAAAATTTCAAATATATTGCGATAAACAACAATCTTCCATTATAGAGTGAATGTTTGAGGTGTATAGAAGGCATTTATTTCATTTTTAGAAATTTTAATTTTTCACATTTTTCCATGAAAAGTGCCAATACCCCCCCCTTTGGGTTCTACACGAAAATCACCCTCGACACAAATCAAACAAAAATGTTTCCATGGTGTGTCTTGTTGTTCATTTTCATCAAATAAACAAAATAAAAACCAGAATATATCATTAAAGACAAGAAATGAGCATAAAAGATGCCTCAGCGCAAGTGTTAATGTTAGTAAAAGAGCCCAAATTTCAAAAAATATTGCGAAAAACAACAATCTTCTATTATAGAGTGAATGTTTGAGGTGTATAGAAGGCATTTATTTCATTTTTAGAAATTTTAATTTTTCACATTTTTCCATTAAAAGTGCCAATACCCCGCTTTGGCTTCCAGATGAAAATCTCACTCGACGGGAAAAAACAAAAATGTTTCCATGGTGTGTATTGTTGTTCATTTTCATCAAATAAACAAAATAAAACCCCGAATAAATCATTAAAGGCAAGAAATGAGCATAAAAGATGCCTCAGCGCAAGTGTTAATGTTAGTCAAAGAGCCCAAATTTCAAAAAATATTGCGAAAAACAACAATCTTCAATTATATAGTGAATGTTTGAGGTGTATACAAGGCATTTATTTCATTTTTAGAAATTTTAATTTTTCACATTTTTCCATGAAAAGTGCCATACCCCCCCCTTTGGGTTCTACACGAAAATCACCCTCGACACAAATCAAACAAAAATGTTTCCATGGTGTGTCTTGTTGTTCATTTTCATCAAATAAACAAAATAAAAACCAGAATATATCATTAAAGACAAGAAATGAGCATAAAAGATGCCTCAGCGCAAGTGTTAATGTTAGTAAAAGAGCCCAAATTTCTAAAAATATTGCCAAAAACAACAATCTTCCATTATAGAGTGAATCTTTAAGGTGTATAGAAGGCATTTATTTCATTTTTAGAAATTTTAATTTTTCACATTTTTCCATGAAAAGTGCCAATACCCCCCCCTTTGGGTTCTACACGAAAATCACCCTCGACACAAATCAAACAAAAATGTTTCCATGGTGCGTATTGTTGTTCATTTTCATCAAATAAACAAAATAAAACTTAGAGTTAATCATTAAAGACAAGAAAATGCATAAAAGATGCCTCAGCGCAAGTGTTAATGTTAGTAAAAGAGCCCAAATTTCAAAAAATATTGCGAAAAACAACAATCTTCCATTATAGAGTGAATGTTTGAGGTGTATAGAAGGCGTTTATTTCATTTTTAGAAATTTTAATTTTTCACATTTTTCCATTAAAAGTGCCAATACCCCCCCTTTGGCTTCTAGGTGAAAATCTCAATCGACGGGAATCAAACAAAAATGTTTCCATGGTGTGTATTGTTGTTCATTTTCATCAAATAAACAAAATAAAACCCACAATAATTCATTAAAGACAGGAAATGAGCATAAAAGATGCCTCAGCGCAAGCGTTAATGTTAGTAAAAGAGCCCAAATTTCAAAAAATATTGCGAAAAACAACAATCTTCCATTATAGAGTGAATGTTTGAGGTGTATACAAGGCATTTATTTCATTTTTAGAAATTTTAATTTTTCACATTTTTCCATGAAAATAGCCAATACCCCCCCCTTTGGGTTCTACACGAAAATCACCCTCGAAACAAATCAAACAAAAATGTTTCCATGGTGTGTCTTGTTGTTCATTTTCATCAAATAAACAAAATAAAACCCAGCATATATCATTAAAGACAAGAAATGAGCATAAAAGATGCCTCAGCGCAAGTGTTAATGTTAGTAAAAGAGCCCAAATTTCAAAAAATATTGCGAAAAACAACAATCTTCCATTAGAGAGTGAATGTTTGAGGGGTATAGAAGGCATTTATTTCATTTCTAGAAATGTTAATTTTTCACATTTCTCCATGAAAATAGCCAATACCCCCCTTTATGGGTTCTAGGTAAAATTCACACTCGACACAATTCAAATAAAAATGTTTCCATGGTGTGTATTGTTGTTCATTTTCTTCAAATAAACAAAATAAAACCCAGAGTTAATCATTAAAGACAGGAAATGAGCATAAAGAATGCCTCAGCGCAAGCGTTAATGTTAGTAAAAGAGCCCAAATTTCAAAAAATATTGCGAAAAACAACAATCTTCCATTATAGAGTGAATGCTTGAGGTGTATACAAGGCATTTATTTAAATTTAGAAATTTTAATTTTTCACATTTTTCCATTAAAAGTGCCAATACCCCCCCTTTGGCTTCTAGGTGAAAATCTCAATCGACGGGAATCAAACAAAAATGTTTCCATGGTGTGTATTGTTGTTCATTTTCATCAAATAAACAAAATATAACCCACAATAATTCATTAAAGACAGGAAATGAGCATAAAAGAAGCCTCAGCGCAAGTGTTAATGTTAGTCAAAGAGCCCAAATTTCAAAAAATATTGCGAAAAACAACAATCTTCCATTATAGAGTCAATGTTTGAGGTGTATACAAGGAATTTATTTCATTTTTAGAAATTTTAATATTTCACATTTTTCCATGAAAAGTGCCAATACCCCCCCCTTTGGGTTCTACACGAAAATCACCCTCGACACAAATCAAACAAAAATGTTTCCATGGTGCGTATTGTTGTTCATTTTCATCAAATAAACAAAATAAAACTTAGAGTTAATCATTAAAGACAAGAAAATGCATAAAAGATGCCTCAGCGCAAGTGTTAATGTTAGTAAAAGAGCCCAAATTTCAAAAAATATTGCGAAAAACAACAATCTTCCATTATAGAGTGAATGTTTGAGGTGTATAGAAGGCGTTTATTTCATTTTTAGAAATTTTAATTTTTCACATTTTTCCATTAAAAGTGCCAATACCCCCCCTTTGGCTTCTAGGTGAAAATCTCAATCGACGGGAATCAAACAAAAATGTTTCCATGGTGTGTCTTGTTGTTCATTTTCATCAAATAAACAAAATAAAAACCAGAATATATCATTAAAGACAAGAAATGAGCATAAAAGATGCCTCAGCGCAAGTGTTAATGTTAGTAAAAGAGCCCAAATTTCTAAAAATATTGCCAAAAACAACAATCTTCCATTATAGAGTGAATCTTTAAGGTGTATAGAAGGCATTTATTTCATTTTTAGAAATTTTAATTTTTCACATTTTTCCATGAAAAGTGCCAATACCCCCCCCTTTGGGTTCTACACGAAAATCACCCTCGACACAAATCAAACAAAAATGTTTCCATGGTGCGTATTGTTGTTCATTTTCATCAAATAAACAAAATAAAACTTAGAGTTAATCATTAAAGACAAGAAAATGCATAAAAGATGCCTCAGCGCAAGTGTTAATGTTAGTAAAAGAGCCCAAATTTCAAAAAATATTGCGAAAAACAACAATCTTCCATTATAGAGTGAATGTTTGAGGTGTATAGAAGGCGTTTATTTCATTTTTAGAAATTTTAATTTTTCACATTTTTCCATTAAAAGTGCCAATACCCCCCCTTTGGCTTCTAGGTGAAAATCTCAATCGACGGGAATCAAACAAAAATGTTTCCATGGTGTGTATTGTTGTTCATTTTCATCAAATAAACAAAATAAAACCCACAATAATTCATTAAAGACAGGAAATGAGCATAAAAGATGCCTCAGCGCAAGCGTTAATGTTAGTAAAAGAGCCCAAATTTCAAAAAATATTGCGAAAAACAACAATCTTCCATTATAGAGTGAATGTTTGAGGTGTATACAAGGCATTTATTTCATTTTTAGAAATTTTAATTTTTCACATTTTTCCATGAAAATAGCCAATACCCCCCCCTTTGGGTTCTACACGAAAATCACCCTCGAAACAAATCAAACAAAAATGTTTCCATGGTGTGTCTTGTTGTTCATTTTCATCAAATAAACAAAATAAAACCCAGCATATATCATTAAAGACAAGAAATGAGCATAAAAGATGCCTCAGCGCAAGTGTTAATGTTAGTAAAAGAGCCCAAATTTCAAAAAATATTGCGAAAAACAACAATCTTCCATTAGAGAGTGAATGTTTGAGGGGTATAGAAGGCATTTATTTCATTTCTAGAAATGTTAATTTTTCACATTTCTCCATGAAAATAGCCAATACCCCCCTTTTTGGGTTCTAGGTAAAATTCACACTCGACACAATTCAAATAAAAATGTTTCCATGGTGTGTATTGTTGTTCATTTTCTTCAAATAAACAAAATAAAACCCAGAGTTAATCATTAAAGACAGGAAATGAGCATAAAGAATGCCTCAGCGCAAGCGTTAATGTTAGTAAAAGAGCCCAAATTTCAAAAAATATTGCGAAAAACAACAATCTTCCATTATAGAGTGAATGCTTGAGGTGTATACAAGGCATTTATTTAAATTTAGAAATTTTAATTTTTCACATTTTTCCATTAAAAGTGCCAATACCCCCCCTTTGGCTTCTAGGTGAAAATCTCAATCGACGGGAATCAAACAAAAATGTTTCCATGGTGTGTATTGTTGTTCATTTTCATCAAATAAACAAAATAAAACCCACAATAATTCATTAAAGACAGGAAATGAGCATAAAAGAAGCCTCAGCGCAAGTGTTAATGTTAGTCAAAGAGCCCAAATTTCAAAAAATATTGCGAAAAACAACAATCTTCCATTATAGAGTCAATGTTTGAGGTGTATACAAGGAATTTATTTCATTTTTAGAAATTTTAATATTTCACATTTTTCCATGAAAAGTGCCAATACCCCCCCCCTTTGGGTTCTAGGTGAAATTCTCACTCGACACAATTCAAACAAAAATGTTTCCATGGTGTGTATTGTTGTTCATTTTCATCAAATAAACAAAATAAAACCCAGAGTTAATCATTAAAGACAAGAAATGAGCATAAAAGATGCCTCAGCGCAAGTGTTTATGTTAGTAAAAGAGCCCAAATTTCAAAAAATATTGCGAAAAACAACAATCTATCATTATAGAGTGAATCTTTGAGGTGTATAGAAGGCATTTATTTCATTTTTAGAAATTTTAATTTTTCACATTTTTCCATGAAAAGTGCCAATACCCCCCCCTTTGGGTTCTAGGTGAAATTCACACTCGACACAAATCAAACAAAAATGTTTCCATGATGTGTATTGTTGTTCATTTTCTTCAAATAAACAAAATAAAACCCAGAGTTAATCATTAAAGACAGGAAATGAGCATAAAAGATGCCTCAGCGCAAGTGTTAATGTTAGTAAAAGAGCCCAAATTTCAAAACATATTGCGAAAAACAACAATCTTCCATTATAGAGTGATTGTTTGAGGTGTATACAAGGCATTTATTTCAATTTTAGAAATTTTAATTTTTCACATTTTTCCATGAAAAGTGCCAATACCCCCCCCCTTTGGGTTCTACATGAAAATCTCACTCGACACAAATTAAACAAAAATGTTTCCATGGTGCGTATTGTTGTTCATTTTCATCAAATAAACAAAATAAAACCCAGAATAAATCATTAAAGACAAGAAATGAGCATAAAAGATACCTCAGCGCAAGTGTTAATGTTAGTAAAAGAGCCCAAATTTCAAAAAATATTGCGAAAAAAAACAATCTTCCATTATAGAGTGAATGTTTGAGGTGTATACAAGGCATTTATTTCATTTTTAGAAATTTTAATTTTTCACATTTTTCCATGAAAAGTGCCAATACCCCCCCCTTTGGGTTCTACATGAAAATCTCACTCGACACAAATCAAACAAAAATGTTTCCATGGTGTGTATTGTTGTTCATTTTCATCAAATAAACAAAATAAAACCCAGAATAAATCATTAAAGACAGGAAATGAGCATAAAAGATGCCTCAGCGCAAGTGTTTATGTTAGTAAAAGAGCCCAAATTTCAAAAAATATTGCGAAAAACAACAATCTTCCATTATAGAGTGAATGTTTGAGGTGTATACAAGGCATTTATTTCATTTTTAGAAATTTTAATTTTTCACACTTTTCAATGAGAAGTGCCAATACCCCCCCCTTTGGGTTCTACACGAAAATCACCCTCGACACAAATCAAAGAAAAATGTTTCCATGGTGTGTCTTGTTGTTCATTTTCATCAAATAAACAAAATAAAACCCAGAATATATCATTAAAGACAAGAAATGAGCATAAAAGATGCCTCAGCGCAAGTGTTAATGTTAGTAAAAGAGCCAAAATTTCAAAAAATATTGCGAAAAACAACAATCTTCCATTATAGAGTGAATGTTTGAGGTTATAGAAGGCATTTATTTCATTTTTAGAAATTTAAATTTTTCACATTTTTCCATGAAAAGTGCCAATACCCCAACCTTTGGGTTTTAGGTGAAAATCTCACTCGACACAAATCAAACAAAAATGTTTCCATGGTGTGTATTGTTGTTCATTTTCATCAAATAAACAAAATAAAACCCAGAGTTAATCATTAAAGACAGGAAATGAGCATAAAAGATGCCTCAGCGCTTAGTAAAAGAGCCAAAATTTCAAAAAATATTGCGAAAAACAACAATCTTACATTATAGAGTGAATGTTTGAGGTGTATAGAAGGCATTTATTTTATTTTTAGAAATTTTAATTTTTCACATTTTTCCATGAAAAGTGCCAATACCCCCCTCTTTGGGTTCTAGGTGAAATTCTCATTCGACACAAATCAAACAAAAATGTTTCCATGGTGTGTATTGTTTTTCATTTTCATCAAATAAACAAAATAAAACCCAGAAATAATCATTAAAGACAAGAAATGAGCATAAAAGATGCCTCATCGCAAGTGTTAATGTTAGTAAAAGAGCCCAAATTTCAAAAAATATATCGAAAAACAACAATCTTCCCTTATAGAGTGAATGTTTGAGGTGTATAGAAGGCATTTATTTCATTTTTAGAAATTTTAATTTTTCACATTTTTCCATGTAAAGTGCCAATACCCCCCTCTTTGGGTTCTAGGTGAAATTCTCACTCGACACAAATCAAACAAAAATGTTTCCATGGTGTGTATTGTTTTTCATTTTCATCAAATAAACAAAATAAAACCCAGAAATAATCATTAAAGACAAGAAATGAGCATAAAAGATGCCTCAGCGCAAGTGTTAATGTTAGTAAAAGAGCCCAAATTTCTCAAAATATTGCGAAAAACAACAATCTTCCATTATAGAGTGAATGTTTGAGGTGTATAGAAGGCATTTATTTCATTTTTCGAAATTTTAATTTTTCACATTTTTCCATGAAAAGTGCCAATACCCCTCCCTTTGGGTTCTAGGTGAAAATCTCACTCGACACAAATCAAACAAAAATGTTTCCATGGTGTGTATTGTTGTTCATTTTCATCAAATAAACAAAATAAAACCCAGAATAAATCATTAAAGACAGGAAATGAGCATAAAAGATGCCTCAGCGCAAGTGTTAATGTTAGTAAAAGAGCCCAAATTTCAAAAAATATTGCGAAAAACAACAATCTTCCATTATAGAGTGAATGTTTGAGGTGTATAGAAGGCATTTATTTCATTTTTAGAAATTTAAATTTTTCACATTTTTCCATGAAAAGTGCCAATACCCCCCCTTTGGGTTCTACATGAAAATCACACTCGACACAAATCAAAAAAAAAAAATGTTTCCATGATGTGTCTTGTTGTTCATTTTCATCAAATAAACAAAATAAAACCCAGAATAAATCATTAAAGACAGCAAATGAGCATAAAAGATGCCTCAGCGCAAGTGTTAATGTTAGTAAAAGAGCCCAAATTTCAAAAAATATTGCGAAAAACAACAATCTTCCATTATAGAGTGAATGTTTGAGGTGTATACAAGGCATTTATTTCATTTTTAGAAATTTTAATTTTTCACATTTTTCCATGAAAAGTGCCAATACCCCCCCCTTTGGGTTCTACATAAAAATCACACTCGACACAAATCAAACAAAAATGTTTCCATGGTGTGTCTTGTTGTTAATTTGATCAAATAAACAAAATAAAACCCAGAATAAATCATTAAAGACAGGAAATGAGTATAAAAGATGCCTCAGCACAAGTGATAATGTTAGTAAAAGAGCCCAAATTTCAAAAAATATTGCGAAAAACAACAATCTTCCATTATAGAGTGAATGTTTGAGGTGTATACAAGGCATTTATTTCATTTTTAGAAATTTTAATTTTTCACATTTTTCCATGAAAAGTGCCAATACCCCCCCCTTTGGGTTCTACATGAAAATCTCACTCGACACAAATCAAACAAAAATGTTTCCATGGTGTGTATTGTTGTTTTATTTCATCAAACAAACAAAATAAAACCCAGGCTAAATCATTAAAGACAAGAAATGAGCATTAAAGATGCCTCAGCGCATGTGTTAATGTTAGTAAAAGAGCCCAAATTTCAAAAAATATTGCGAAAAACAACAATCTTCCATTATAGAGTGAATGTTTGAGGTGTATAGAAGGCATTTATTTCATTTTTAGAAATTTTAATTTTTCACATTTTTCAATGAAAAGTGCCAATACCCCCCCCTTTGGGTTCTAGGTGAAAATCTCACTCGTACAAATTAAACAAAAATGTTTCCATGGTGTGTATTGTTGTTCATTTTCATCAAATAAACAAAACAAAACCCAGAATAAATCATTAAAGACAAGAAATGAGCTTAAAAGATGCCTCAGCGCAAGTGTTAATGTTAGTAAAAGAGCCCAAATTTCTAAAAATATTGCGAAAAACAACAATCTTCCATTATAGAGTGAATGTTTGAGGTGTATAGAAGGCATTTATTTCATTTTTAGAAATTTTAATTTTTCATATTTTTCCATGAAAAGTGCCAATACCCCCCCCTTTGGGTTCTAGGTGAAATTCTTACTCGACACCAATCAAACAAAAATGTTTCCATGGTGTGTATTGTTGTTCATTTTCATCAAATAAACAAAATAAAACCCAGAGTTAATCATTAAGGACAAGAAATGAGCATAAAAGATGCCTCAGCGCAAGTGTTAATGTTAGTAAAAGAGCCCAAATTTCAAATAATATTGCGAAAAACAACAATCTTCCATTATAGAGTGAATGTTTGAGGTGTATAGAAGGCATTTATTTCATTTTTAGAAATTTTAATTTTTCACATTTCTCCATGAAAAGTGCCAATACCCCCCTCTTTGGGTTCTAGGTTAAATTCTCACTCGACACAAATCAAACAAAAATGTTTGCATGGCGTGTATTGTTTCTCATTTTCATCAAATAAACAAAATAAAACCCAGAATAAATCATTAAAGACAGGAAATGAGCATAAAAGATGCCTCAGCGCAGGTGTTAATGTTAGTAAAAGAGCCCAAATTTCAAAAAATATTGCGAAAAACAACAATCTTCCATTATAGAGTGAATGTTTGAGGTGTATAAAAGGCATTTATTTCATTTTTAGAAATTTTAATTTTTCACATTTCTCCATGAAAAGTGCCAATACCCCCCTCTTTGGGTTCTAGGTTAAAGTCTCACTCGACACAAATCAAACAAAAATGTTTCCATGGCGTGTATTGTTGTTCATTTTCATCAAATAAACAAAATAAAACCCAGAATAAATCATTAAAGACAGGAAATGAGCATAAAAGATGCCTCAGCGCAAGTGTTAATGTTAGTAAAAGAGCCGAAATTTCAAAAAATATTGCGAAAAACAACAATCTTCCATTATAGAGTGAATGTTTGAGGTGTATAGAAGGCATTTATTTCATTTTTAGAAATTTTAATTTTTCACATTTTTCCATGAAAAGTGCCAATACCCCCCCCCTTTGGGTTCTACATGAAAATCTCACTCGACATAAATCAAACAAAAATGTTTCCATGGTGTGTATTGTTGTTCATTTTCATCAAATAAACAAAATAAAACCCAGAATAAATCATTAAAGACAGGAAATGAGCATAAAAGATGCCTCAGCGCAAGTGTTAATGTTAGTAAAAGAGCTCAAATTTCAAAAAATATTGCGAAAAACAACAATCTTCCATTAAAGAGTAAATGTTTGAGGTGTATACAAGGCATTTATTTCATTTTTAGAAATTTTAATTTTTCACATTTTTCCATGAAAAGTACCAATACCCCCCCCTTTGGGTTCTACATGAAAATCTCACTCGACACAAATCAAACAAAAATGTTTCCATGGTGTGTCTTGTTGTTTTATTTCATCAAACAAACAAAATAAAACCCAGAATAAATCATTAAAGACAAGAAATGAGCATAAAAGATGCCTCAGCGCATGTGTTAATGTTAGTAAAGGAGCCCAAATTTCTAAAAATATTGCGAAAAACAACAATCTTCCATTATAGAGTGAATGTTTGAGGTGTATAGAAGGCATTTATTTCATTTTTAGAAATTTTAAATTTTCACATTTTTCCATGAAAAGTGCCAATACCCCCCCCTTTGGGTTCTAGGGGAAATTCTCACTCGTCACAAATCAAACAAAAATGTTTCCATGGTGTGTATTGTTGTTCATTTTCATCAAATAAACAAAATAAAACTCAGAGTTAATCATTAAAGACAGGAAATGAGCATAAAAGATACCACAGCGCAAGTGTTAATGTTAGTAAAAGAGCCCAAATTTCAAAAAATATTGCGAAAAAAACAATCTTCCATTATAGAGTGAATGTTTGAGGTGTATAGAAGGCATTTTTTTCATTTTTAGAAATTTTAATTTTTCACATTTTTCCATGAAAAGTGCCAATACCCCCCCTTTGGGTTGTAGGTGAAAATATCACTCGACGGGAATCAAACAAAAATGTTTCCATGGTGTGTATTGTTGTTCATTTTCATCAAATAAACAAAATAAAACCCAGAATAAATCATTAAAGACAGGAAATGAGCATAAAAGATGCCTCAGCGCAAGTGTTAATGTTAGTCAAAGAGCCAAAATTTCAAAAAATATTGCGAAAAACAACAATCTTCCATTATAGAGTCAATGTTTGAGGTGTTTACAAGGCATTTATTTCATTTTTAGAAATTTTAATTTTTCACATTTTTCCATGAAAAGTGCCAATACCCCCCCTTTGGGTTCTACATGAAAATCACACTCGACACAAATCAAAAAAAAAATGTTTCCATGGTGTGTCTTGTTGTTCATTTTCATCAAATAAACAAAATAAAACCCAGAATAAATCATTAAAAACAGGAAATGAGCATAAAAGATGCCTCAGCGCAAGTGTTAATGTTAGTAAAAGAGCCCAAATTTCAAAAAATATTGCGAAAAACAACAATCTTCCATTATAGAGTGAATGTTTGAGGTGTATAGAAGGCATTTATTTCATTTTTAGAAATTTTAATTTTTCACATTTTTCCATGAAAAGTGCCAATACCCCCCCCCTTTGGGTTCTAGGTGAAATTCTCACTCGACACAAATCAAACAAAAATGTTTCCATGGTGTGTATTGTTGTTCATTTTCATCAAATAAAAAAAATAAAACCCAGAATAAATCATTAAAAACAGGAAATGAGCATAAAAGATGCCTCAGCGCAAGTGTTAATGTTAGTAAAAGAGCCCAAATTTCAAAAAACATTGCGAAAAACAACAATCTTCCATTATAGAGTGAATGTTTGAGGTGTATAGAAGGCATTTATTTCATTTTTAGAAATTTTAATTTTTCACATTTTTCCATGAAAAGTGCCAATACCCCCCCCTTTGGGTTCTACATGAAAATCTCACTCGACATAAATCAAACAAAAATGTTTCCATGGTGTGTATTGTTGTTCATTTTCATCAAATAAACAAAATAAAACCCAGAATAAATCATTAAAGACAGGAAATGAGCATAAAAGATGCCTCAGCGCAAGTGTTAATGTTAGTAAAAGAGCTCAAATTTCAAAAAATATTGCGAAAAACAACAATCTTCCATTAAAGAGTAAATGTTTGAGGTGTATACAAGGCATTTATTTCATTTTTAGAAATTTTAATTTTTCACATTTTTCCATGAAAAGTACCAATACCCCCCCCTTTGGGTTCTACATGAAAATCTCACTCGACACAAATCAAACAAAAATGTTTCCATGGTGTGTCTTGTTGTTTTATTTCATCAAACAAACAAAATAAAACCCAGAATAAATCATTAAAGACAAGAAATGAGCATAAAAGATGCCTCAGCGCATGTGTTAATGTTAGTAAAGGAGCCCAAATTTCTAAAAATATTGCGAAAAACAACAATCTTCCATTATAGAGTGAATGTTTGAGGTGTATAGAAGGCATTTATTTCATTTTTAGAAATTTTAAATTTTCACATTTTTCCATGAAAAGTGCCAATACCCCCCCCTTTGGGTTCTAGGGGAAATTCTCACTCGTCACAAATCAAACAAAAATGTTTCCATGGTGTGTATTGTTGTTCATTTTCATCAAATAAACAAAATAAAACTCAGAGTTAATCATTAAAGACAGGAAATGAGCATAAAAGATACCACAGCGCAAGTGTTAATGTTAGTAAAAGAGCCCAAATTTCAAAAAATATTGCGAAAAAAACAATCTTCCATTATAGAGTGAATGTTTGAGGTGTATAGAAGGCATTTTTTTCATTTTTAGAAATTTTAATTTTTCACATTTTTCCATGAAAAGTGCCAATACCCCCCCTTTGGGTTCTAGGTGAAAATCTCACTCGACGGGAATCAAACAAAAATGTTTCCATGGTGTGTATTGTTGTTCATTTTCATCAAATAAACAAAATAAAACCCAGAATAAATCATTAAAGACAGGAAATGAGCATAAAAGATGCCTCAGCGCAAGTGTTAATGTTAGTCAAAGAGCCAAAATTTCAAAAAATATTGCGAAAAACAACAATCTCCCATTATAGAGTCAATGTTTGAGGTGTTTACAAGGCATTTATTTCATTTTTAGAAATTTTAATTTTTCACATTTTTCCATGAAAAGTGCCAATACCCCCCCTTTGGGTTCTACATGAAAATCACACTCGACACAAATCAAAAAAAAAATGTTTCCATGGTGTGTCTTGTTGTTCATTTTCATCAAATAAACAAAATAAAACCCAGAATAAATCATTAAAAACAGGAAATGAGCATAAAAGATGCCTCAGCGCAAGTGTTAATGTTAGTAAAAGAGCCCAAATTTCAAAAAATATTGCGAAAAACAACAATCTTCCATTATAGAGTGAATGTTTGAGGTGTATAGAAGGCATTTATTTCATTTTTAGAAATTTTAATTTTTCACATTTTTCCATGAAAAGTGCCAATACCCCCCCCCTTTGGGTTCTAGGTGAAATTCTCACTCGACACAAATCAAACAAAAATGTTTCCATGGTGTGTATTGTTGTTCATTTTCATCAAATAAAAAAAATAAAACCCAGAATAAATCATTAAAAACAGGAAATGAGCATAAAAGATGCCTCAGCGCAAGTGTTAATGTTAGTAAAAGAGCCCAAATTTCAAAAAACATTGCGAAAAACAACAATCTTCCATTATAGAGTGAATGTTTGAGGTGTATAGAAGGCATTTATTTCATTTTTAGAAATTTTAATTTTTCACATTTTTCCATGAAAAGTGCCAATACCCCCCCCTTTGGGTTCTACATGAAAATCTCACTCGACATAAATCAAACAAAAATGTTTCCATGGTGTGTATTGTTGTTCATTTTCATCAAATAAACAAAATAAAACCCAGAATAAATCATTAAAGACAGGAAATGAGCATAAAAGATGCCTCAGCGCAAGTGTTAATGTTAGTAAAAGAGCTCAAATTTCAAAAAATATTTCGAAAAACAACAATCTTCCATTAAAGAGTAAATGTTTGAGGTGTATACAAGGCATTTATTTCATTTTTAGAAATTTTAATTTTTCACATTTTTCCATGAAAAGTACCAATACCCCCCCCTTTGGGTTCTACATGAAAATCTCACTCGACACAAATCAAACAAAAATGTTTCCATGGTGTGTCTTGTTGTTTTATTTCATCAAACAAACAAAATAAAACCCAGAATAAATCATTAAAGACAAGAAATGAGCATAAAAGATGCCTCAGCGCATGTGTTAATGTTAGTAAAGGAGCCCAAATTTCTAAAAATATTGCGAAAAACAACAATCTTCCATTATAGAGTGAATGTTTGAGGTGTATAGAAGGCATTTATTTCATTTTTAGAAATTTTAAATTTTCACATTTTTCCATGAAAAGTGCCAATACCCCCCCCTTTGGGTTCTAGGGGAAATTCTCACTCGTCACAAATCAAACAAAAATGTTTCCATGGTGTGTATTGTTGTTCATTTTCATCAAATAAACAAAATAAAACTCAGAGTTAATCATTAAAGACAGGAAATGAGCATAAAAGATACCACAGCGCAAGTGTTAATGTTAGTAAAAGAGCCCAAATTTCAAAAAATATTGCGAAAAAAACAATCTTCCATTATAGAGTGAATGTTTGAGGTGTATAGAAGGCATTTTTTTCATTTTTAGAAATTTTAATTTTTCACATTTTTCCATGAAAAGTGCCAATACCCCCCCTTTGGGTTCTAGGTGAAAATCTCACTCGACGGGAATCAAACAAAAATGTTTCCATGGTGTGTATTGTTGTTCATTTTCATCAAATAAACAAAATAAAACCCAGAATAAATCATTAAAGACAGGAAATGAGCATAAAAGATGCCTCAGCGCAAGTGTTAATGTTAGTCAAAGAGCCAAAATTTCAAAAAATATTGCGAAAAACAACAATCTCCCATTATAGAGTCAATGTTTGAGGTGTTTACAAGGCATTTATTTCATTTTTAGAAATTTTAATTTTTCACATTTTTCCATGAAAAGTGCCAATACCCCCCCTTTGGGTTCTACATGAAAATCACACTCGACACAAATCAAAAAAAAAATGTTTCCATGGTGTGTCTTGTTGTTCATTTTCATCAAATAAACAAAATAAAACCCAGAATAAATCATTAAAAACAGGAAATGAGCATAAAAGATGCCTCAGCGCAAGTGTTAATGTTAGTAAAAGAGCCCAAATTTCAAAAAATATTGCGAAAAACAACAATCTTCCATTATAGAGTGAATGTTTGAGGTGTATAGAAGGCATTTATTTCATTTTTAGAAATTTTAATTTTTCACATTTTTCCATGAAAAGTGCCAATACCCCCCCCCCTTTGGGTTCTAGGTGAAATTCTCACTCGACACAAATCAAACAAAAATGTTTCCATGGTGTGTATTGTTGTTCATTTTCATCAAATAAAAAAAATAAAACCCAAAATAAATCATTAAAGACAAGAAATGAGCATAAAAGATACCACAGCGCAAGTGTTAATGTTAGTAAAAGAGCCCAAATTTCAAAAAATATTGCGAAAAACAACAATCTTCCATTATAGAGTGAATGCTTGAGGTGTATAGAAGGCATTTATTTCATTTTTAGAAATTTTAATTTTTCACATTTTTCCATGTAAAGTGCCAATACCTCCCCTTTGGGTTCTAGGTGAAATTCTCACTCGACACAAATCAAACAAAAATGTTTCCATGGTGTGTCTTGTTGTTCATTTTCATCAAATAAACAAATTAAAACCTAGAAATAATCATTAAAGACAAGAAATGAGCATAAAAGATGCCTCATCGGAAGTGTTAATGTTAGTAAAAGAGCCCAAATTTCAAAAAATATATCGAAAAACAACAATCTTCCCTTATAGAGTGAATGTTTGAGGTGTATAGAAGGCATTTTTTTCATTTTTAGAAATTTTAATTTTTCACATTTTTCCATGAAAAGTGCCAATACCCCCCTCTTTGGGTTCTAGGTGAAATTCTCCTCGACACAAATCAAACAAAAATGTTTCCATGGTGTGTATTGTTGTTCATTTTCATCAAATAAACAAAATAAAACCCAGAAATAATCATTAAAGACAAGAAATGAGCATAAAAGATGCATTAGCGCAAGTGTGAATGTTAGTAAAAGAGCCTAAATTTCTCAAAATATTGCGAAAAACAACAATCTTCCATTATAGAGTGAATGTTTGAGGTGTATAGAAGGCATTTATTTCATTTTTCGAAATTTTAATTTTCACATTTTTCCATGAAAAGTGCCAATACCCCTCCCTTTGGGTTCTAGGTGAAAATCTCACTCGGCACAAATCAAACAAAAATGTTTCCATGGTGTGTATTGTTGTTCATTTTCATCAAATAAACAAAATAAAACCCAGAATAAATCATTAAAGACAGGAAATGAGCATAAAAGATGCCTCAGCGCAAGGGTTAATGTTAGTAAAAGAGCCAAATTTCAAAAAATATTGCGAAAAACAACAATCTTACATTATAGAGTGAATGTTTGAGGTGTATAGAAGGCATTTATTTCATTTTTAGAAATTTTAATTTTTCACATTTTTCCATGAAAAGTGCCAATACCCCCCCCTTTGGGTTCTACATAAAAATCACACCCGACACAAATCAAACAAAAATGTTCTCATGGTGTGTCTTGTTGTTAATTTGATCAAATAAACAAAATAAAACCCAGAATAAATCATTAAAGACAGGAAATGAGCATAAAAGATGCCTCAGCACAAGTGATAATGTTAGTAAAAGAGCCCAAATTTCAAAAAATATTGCGAAAAACCAACAATCTTCCATTATAGAGTGAATGTTTGAGGTGTATACAAGGCATTTATTTCATTTTTAGAAATTTTAATTTTTCACATTTTTCCATGAAAAGTGCCAATACCCCCCCCCCTTTGGGTTCTACATGAAAATGTCACTCGACACAAATCAAACAAAAATGTTTCCATGGTGTGTATTGTTGTTCATTTTCATCAAATAAACAAAATAAAACCCAGAGTTAATCATTAAAGACAGGAAATGAGCATAAAAGATACCACAGCGCAAGTGTTAATGTTAGTAAAACAGCCCAAATTTCAAAAAATATTGCGAAAAAAACAATCTTCCATTATAGAGTGATTGTTTGAGGTGTATAGAAGGCATTTATTTCATTTTTAGAAATTTTAATTTTTCACATTTTTCCATGAAAAGTGCCAATACCCCCTCTTTGGGTTCTAGGTGAAATTCTCACGCAACACAAATCAAACAAAAATGTTTCCCTGGTGTGTATTGTTGTTCATTTTCATCAAATAAACAAAATAAAACCCAGAATAAATCATTAAAGACAAGAAATGAGCATAAAAGATACCACAGCGCAAGTCTTAATGTTAGTAAAATAGCCCAAATTTCAAAAAATATTGTGAAAAACAACAATCTTCCATTATAGAGTGAATGTTTGAGGTGTATAGAAGGCATTTATTTCATTTTTAGACATTTTAATTTTTCACATTTTTCCATGAAAAGTGCCAATACCCCCCCCCTTTGGGTTCTACATGAAAATCACACTCGACACAAATAAAAAAAAATGTTTCCATGGTGTGTCTTGTTGTTCATTTTCATCAAATAAACAAAATAAAACCCAGAATAAATCATTAAAGACAGGAAATGAACATAAAAGATGCCTCAGCGCAAGTGTTAATGTTATTAAAAGAGCCCAAATTTCAAAAAATATTGCGAAGAACAGCAATCTTCCATTATAGAGTGAATGTTTGAGGTGTATAGAAGGCATTTATTTCATTTTTAGAAATTTTAATTTTTCACATTTTTCCATGAAAAGTACCAATACCCCCCCCTTTGGGTTCTATGAAAATCTCACTCGACACAAATCAAACAAAAATGTTTCCATGGTGTGTATTGTTGTTTTATTTCATCAAACAAACAAAATAAAACCCAGAATAAATCATTAAAGACAAGAAATGAGCATAAAAGATGCCTCAGCGCATGTGTTAATATTAGTAAAAGAGCCCAAATTTCAAAAAATATTGCGAAAAACAACAATCTTCCATTATAGAGTGAATGTTTGAGGTGTATAGAAGGCATTTATTTCATTTTTAGAAATTTTAATTTTTCATATTTTTCCATGAAAAGTGCCAATACCCCCCCCTTTGGGTTCTAGGTGAAATTCTTACTCGACACAAAACAAACAAAAATGTTTCCATGGTGTGTATTGTTGTTCATTTTCATCAAATAAACAAAATAAAACCCAGAATAAATCATTAAAGACAAGAAATGAGCTTAAAAGATGCCTCAGCGCAAGTGTTAATGTTGGTAAAAGAGCCCAAATTTCAAAAACAATTGCGAAAAACAACTATCTTCCATTATAGAGTGAATGTTTGAGGTGTATAGAAGGCATTTATTTCATTTTTAGAAATTTTAATTTTTCACATTTCTCCATGAAAAGTGCCAATACCCACCTCTTTGGGTTCTAGGTTAAATTCTCACTCGACACAAAACAAACAAAAATGTTTCCATGGCGTGTATTGTTGTTCATTTTCATCAAATAAACAAAATAAAACCCAGAATAAATCATTAAAGACAGGAAATGAGCATAAAAGATGCCTCAGCGCAAGTGTTAATGTTAGTAAAAGAGCCCAAATTTCAAAAAATATTGCGAAAAACAACAATCTTCCATTATAGAGTGAATGTTTGAGGTGTATAGAAGGCATTTATTTCATTTTTAGAAATTTTAATTTTTCACATTTTTCCATGAAAAGTGCCAATACCCCCCCTTTGGGTTCTACATGAAAATCTCACTCGACATAAATCAAACAAAAATGTTTCCATGGTGTGTATTGTTGTTCATTTTCATCAAATAAACAAAATAAAACCCAGAGTTAATCATTAAAGACAGGAAATGAGCATAAAAGATGCCTCAGCGCATGTGTTAATGAAAGTAAAAGAGCCCAAATTTCAAAAAATATTGCGAAAAACAAGAATCTTCCATTATATAGTGAATATTTGAGGTGTATAGAAGGCATTTATTTCATTTTTAGAAATTTTAATTTTTCACATTTTTCCATGAAAAGTGCCAATACCCCGCCCTTTGGGTTCTAGGGGAAATTCTCACTCGACACAAATCAAACAAAAATGTGTCCATGGTCCATTTTCTTCAAACAAACAAAATAAAACCCAGAGTTAATCATTAAAGACAAGAAATGAGCATAAAAAATGCCTCAGCGCATGTGTTAATGTTAGTAAAAGAGCCCAAATTTCAAAAAATATTGCGAAAAACAAGAATCTTCCATTATATAGTGAATGTTTAAGGTGTATAGAAGGCATTTATTTCATTTTTAGAAATTTTAATTTTTCACATTTCTCCATGAAAAGTGCCAATACCGGGTACTAGGTGAAATTCTCACTCGACACAAATCAAACAAAAATGTTTCCATGTTATGTATTGTTGTTCATTTTCATTAAATAAACAAAATAAAACTCAGAGTTAATCATTAAAGACAGGAAATGAGCATAAAAGATACCACAGCGCAAGTGTTAATGTTAGTAAAAGAGCCCAAATTTCAAAAAATATTGCGAAAAAAACAATCTTCCATTATAGAGTGAATGTTTGAGGTGTAAAGAAGGCATTTATTTCATTTTTAGAAATTTTAATTTTTCACATTTTTCCATGAAAAGTGCCAATACCCCCCCCTTTGGGTTCTACATGAAAATCTCACTCGACACAAATCAAACAAAAATGTTTCCATGGTGTGTATTTTTGTTCATTTTCATCAAATAAACAAAATAAAACCCAGAGTTAATCATTAAAGACAGGAAATGAGCATAAAAGATATCACAGCGCAAGTGTTAATGTTAGTAAAAGAGCCCAAATTTCAAAAAATATTGCGAAAAACAACAATCTTCCATTATAGAGTGAATGTTTGAGGTGTATAGAAGGCATTTATTTCATTTTTAGAATTTTTATTTTTTCACATTTTTCCATGAAAAGTGCCAATACCCCCCCTTTGGGTTCTACATGAAAATCACACTCGACACAAATCAAAAAAAAAATGTTTCCATGGTGTGTCTTGTTGTTCATTTTCATCAAATAAACAAAACAAAACCCAGAATAAATCATTAAAGACAAGAAATGAGCTTAAAAGATGCCTCAGCGCAAGTGTTAATGTTAGTAAAAGAGCCCAAATTTCTAAAAATATTGCGAAAAACAACAATCTTCCATTATAGAATGAATGTTTGAGGTGTATAGAAGGCATTTATTTCATTTTTAGAAATTTTAATTTTTCACATTATTCCATGAAAAGTGCCAATACCCCCCCCTTTGGGTTCTAGGTGAAATTCTTACTCAACACCAATCAAACAAAAATGTTTCCATGGTGTGTATTGTTGTTCATTTTCATCAAATAAACAAAATAAAACCCAGAGTTAATCATTAAAGACAGGAAATGAGCATAAAAGATACCACAGCGCAAGTGTTAATGTTAGTAAAACAGCCCAAGTTTCAAAAAATATTGCGAAAAAAACAATCTTCCATTATAGAGTGAATGTTTGAGGTGTATAGAAGGCATTTATTTCATTTTTAGAAATTTTAATTTTTCACATTTTTCCATGAAAAGTGCCAATACCCCCCCCTTTGGGTTCTAGGGGAAATTCTCACTCGACACAAATCAAACAAAAATGTTTCCATGGTGTGTATTGTTGTTCATTTTTATCAAACAAACAAAATAAAACCCAGAGTTAATCATTAAAGACAAGAAATGAGCATAAAAGATGCCTCAGCGCATGTGTTAATGTTAGTAAAGGAGCCCAAATTTCTAAAAATATTGCGAAAAACAACAATCTTCCATTATAGAGTGAATGTTTGAGGTGTATAGAAGGCATTTATTTCATTTTTAGAAATTTTAAATTTTCACATTTTTCCATGAAAAGTGCCAAAACCCCCCCCTTTGGGTTCTAGGGGAAATTCTCACTCGACACAAATCAAACAAAAATGTTTCCATGGTGTGTATTGTTGTTCATTTTCATCAAATAAACAAAATAAAACCCAGAATAAATCATTAAAGACAGGAAATGAGCATAAAAGATGCCTCAGCACAAGTGATAATTTTAGTAAAAGAGCCCAAATTTCAAAAAATATTGCGAAAAAGAACAATCTTCCATTATAAAGTGAATGTTTGAGGTGTATACAAGGCATTTATTTCATTTTTAGAAATTTTAATTTTTCACATTTTTCCATGAAAAGTGCCAAAACCCCCCCCTTTGGGTTCTACTTGAAAATGTCACTCGATACAAATCAAACAAAAATGTTTCCATGGTGTGTATAGTTGTTCATTTTCATCAAATAAACAAAATAAAACCCAGAGTTAATCATTAAGGACAAGAAATGAGCATTAAAGATGCCTCAGCCTAAGTGTTAATGTTAGTAAAAGAGCCCAAATTTCAAATAATATTGCGAAAAACAACAATCTTCCATTTTAGAGTGAATGTATGAGGTGTATAGAAGGCATTTATTTCATTTTTAGATATTTTAATTTTTCACATTTCTCCATGAAAAGTGCCAATACCCCCCTCTTTGGGTTCTAGGTTAAATTCTCACTCGGCACAAATCAAACCAAAATGTTTCCATGGCGTGTATTGTTGTTCATTTTCATCAAATAAACAAAATAAAACCCAGAATAAATCATTAAAGACAGGAAATGAGCATAAAAGATGCCTCAGCGCACGTGTTAATGTTAGTAAAAGAGCCCAAATTTCAAAAAATATTGCGAAAAACAACAATCTTCCATTATAGAGTGAATGTTTGAGGTGTATAGAAGGCATATATTTCATTTTTAGAAATTTTAATTTTTCACATTTTTCCATGAAAAGTGCCAATACCCCCCCCTTTGGGTTCTACATGAAAATCTCACTCGACATAAATCAAACAAAAATGTTTCCATGGTGTGTATTGTTGTTCATTTTCATCAAATAAACAAAATAAAACCCAGATAAATCATTAAAGACAGGAAATGAGCATAAAAGATGCCTCAGCGCAAGTGTTAATGTTAGTAAAAGAGCCCAAATTTCAAAAAATATTGCGAAAAACAACAATCTTCCATTAAAGAGTAAATGTTTGAGGTGTATACAAGGCATTTATTTCATTTTTAGAAATTTTAATTTTTCACATTTTTCCATGAAAAGTACCAATACCCCCCCCTTTGGGTTCTACATGAAAATCTCACTCCACACAAATCAAACAAAAATGTTTCCATGGTGTGTCTTGTTGTTTTATTTCATCAAACAAACAAAATAAAACCCAGAATAAATCATTAAAGACAAGAAATGAGCATGAAAGATGCCTCAGCGCCTGTGTTTATGTTAGTAAAAGAGCCCAAATTTCAAAAAATATTGCGAAAAACAACAATCTTCCATTATAGAGTGAATCTTTGAGGTGTATAGAAGGCATTTATTTCATTTTTAGAAATTTTAATTTTTCACATTTTTCCATGAAAAGTGCCAATACCCCCCCTTTGGGTTCTAGGTGAAATTCTCACTCGACACAAATCAAACAAAAATGTTTCCATGGTGTGTATTGTTGTTCATTTTCATCAAATAAACAAAATAAAACCTAGAAATAATCATTAAAGACCAGAAATAAGCATAAAAGATGCCTCATCGCAAGTGTTAATGTTAGTAAAAAACCCAAATTTCAAAAAATATATCGAAAAACAACAATCTTCCCTTATAGAGTGAATGTTTGAGGTGTATAGAAGGCATTTATTTCATTTTTAGAAATTTTAATTTTTCACATTTTTCCATGAAAAGTGCCAATACCCCCCTCTTTGGGTTCTAGGTGAAATTCTCACTCGACACAAATCAAACAAAAATGTTTCCATGGTGTGAATTGTTGTTCATTTTCATCAAATAAAAAAAATAAAACCCAAAATAAATCATTAAAGACAAGAAATGAGCATAAAAGATACCACAGCGCAAGTGTTAATGTTAGTAAAAGAGCCCAAATTTCAAAAAATATTGCGAAAAACAACAATCTTCCATTATAGAGTCAATGTTTGAGGTGTATAGAAGGCATTTATTTCATTTTTAGAAATTTTAATTTTTCACATTTTTCCATGAAAAGTGCCAATACCCCCCCTTTGGGTTCTAGGTGAAATTCTCACTCGACACAAATCAAACAAAAATGTTTCCATGGTGTGTATTGTTGTTCATTTTCATCAAATAAACAAAATAAAACCCAGAATAAATCATTAAAGACAGGAAATGAGCATAAAAGATGCCTCAGCGCACGTGTTTATGTTAGTAAAAGAGCCCAAATTTCAAAAAATATTGCGAAAAACAACAATCTTCCATTATAGAGTGAATGTTTGAGGTGTATAGAAGGCATATATTTCATTTTTAGAAATTTTAATTTTTCACATTTTTCCATGAAAAGTGCCAATACCCCCCCCTTTGGGTTCTACATGAAAATCTCACTCGACATAAATCAAACAAAAATGTTTCCATGGTGTGTATTGTTGTTCATTTTCATCAAATAAACAAAATAAAACCCAGAATAAATCATTAAAGACAGGAAATGAGCATAAAAGATGCCTCAGCGCAAGTGTTAATGTTAGTAAAAGAGCTCAAATTTCAAAAAATATTGCGAAAAACAACAATCTTCCATTAAAGAGTAAATGTTTGAGGTGTATACAAGGCATTTATTTCATTTTTAGAAATTTTAATTTTTCACATTTTTCCATGAAAAGTACCAATACCCCCCCCTTTGGGTTCTACATGAAAATCTCACTCGACACAAATCAAACAAAAATGTTTCCATGGTGTGTCTTGTTGTTTTATTTCATCAAACAAACAAAATAAAACCCAGAATAAATCATTAAAGACAAGAAATGAGCATAAAAGATGCCTCAGCGCATGTGTTAATGTTAGTAAAGGAGCCCAAATTTCTAAAAATATTGCGAAAAACAACAATCTTCCATTATAGAGTGAATGTTTGAGGTGTATAGAAGGCATTTATTTCATTTTTAGAAATTTTAAATTTTCACATTTTTCCATGAAAAGTGCCAATACCCCCCCCTTTGGGTTCTAGGGGAAATTCTCACTCGTCACAAATCAAACAAAAATGTTTCCATGGTGTGTATTGTTGTTCATTTTCATCAAATAAACAAAATAAAACTCAGAGTTAATCATTAAAGACAGGAAATGAGCATAAAAGATACCACAGCGCAAGTGTTAATGTTAGTAAAAGAGCCCAAATTTCAAAAAATATTGCGAAAAAAACAATCTTCCATTATAGAGTGAATGTTTGAGGTGTATAGAAGGCATTTTTTTCATTTTTAGAAATTTTAATTTTTCACATTTTTCCATGAAAAGTGCCAATACCCCCCCTTTGGGTTCTAGGTGAAAATCTCACTCGACGGGAATCAAACAAAAATGTTTCCATGGTGTGTATTGTTGTTCATTTTCATCAAATAAACAAAATAAAACCCAGAATAAATCATTAAAGACAGGAAATGAGCATAAAAGATGCCTCAGCGCAAGTGTTAATGTTAGTCAAAGAGCCAAAATTTCAAAAAATATTGCGAAAAACAACAATCTTCCATTATAGAGTCAATGTTTGAGGTGTTTACAAGGCATTTATTTCATTTTTAGAAATTTTAATTTTTCACATTTTTCCATGAAAAGTGCCAATACCCCCCCTTTGGGTTCTACATGAAAATCACACTCGACACAAATCAAAAAAAAAATGTTTCCATGGTGTGTCTTGTTGTTCATTTTCATCAAATAAACAAAATAAAACCCAGAATAAATCATTAAAAACAGGAAATGAGCATAAAAGATGCCTCAGCGCAAGTGTTAATGTTAGTAAAAGAGCCCAAATTTCAAAAAATATTGCGAAAAACAACAATCTTCCATTATAGAGTGAATGTTTGAGGTGTATCGAAGGCATTTATTTCATTTTTAGAAATTTTAATTTTTCACATTTTTCCATGAAAAGTGCCAATACCCCCCCCCTTTGGGTTCTAGGTGAAATTCTCACTCGACACAAATCAAACAAAAATGTTTCCATGGTGTGTATTGTTGTTCATTTTCATCAAATAAAAAAAATAAAACCCAAAATAAATCATTAAAGACAAGAAATGAGCATAAAAGATACCACAGCGCAAGTGTTAATGTTAGTAAAAGAGCCCAAATTTCAAAAAATATTGCGAAAAACAACAATCTTCCATTATAGAGTGAATGCTTGAGGTGTATAGAAGGCATTTATTTCATTTTTAGAAATTTTAATTTTTCACATTTTTCCATGTAAAGTGCCAATACCTCCCCTTTGGGTTCTAGGTGAAATTCTCACTCGACACAAATCAAACAAAAATGTTTCCATGGTGTGTCTTGTTGTTCATTTTCATCAAATAAACAAATTAAAACCTAGAAATAATCATTAAAGACAAGAAATGAGCATAAAAGATGCCTCATCGGAAGTGTTAATGTTAGTAAAAGAGCCCAAATTTCAAAAAATATATCGAAAAACAACAATCTTCCCTTATAGAGTGAATGTTTGAGGTGTATAGAAGGCATTTTTTTCATTTTTAGAAATTTTAATTTTTCACATTTTTCCATGAAAAGTGCCAATACCCCCCTCTTTGGGTTCTAGGTGAAATTCTCCTCGACACAAATCAAACAAAAATGTTTCCATGGTGTGTATTGTTGTTCATTTTCATCAAATAAACAAAATAAAACCCAGAAATAATCATTAAAGACAAGAAATGAGCATAAAAGATGCATTAGCGCAAGTGTGAATGTTAGTAAAAGAGCCTAAATTTCTCAAAATATTGCGAAAAACAACAATCTTCCATTATAGAGTGAATGTTTGAGGTGTATAGAAGGCATTTATTTCATTTTTCGAAATTTTAATTTTCACATTTTTCCAAGAAAAGTGCCAATACCCCTCCCTTTGGGTTCTAGGTGAAAATCTCACTCGACACAAATCAAACAAAAATGTTTCCATGGTGTGTATTGTTGTTCATTTTCATCAAATAAACAAAATAAAACCCAGAATAAATCATTAAAGACAGGAAATGAGAATAAAAGATGCCTCAGCGCAAGGGTTAATGTTAGTAAAAGAGCCAAATTTCAAAAAATATTGCGAAAAACAACAATCTTCCATTATAGAGTGAATGTTTGAGGTGTATAGAAGGCATTTATTTCATTTTTAGAAATTTTAATTTTTCACATTTTTCCATGAAAAGTGCCAATACCCCCCCCTTTGGGTTCTACATAAAAATCACACCCGACACAAATCAAACAAAAATGTTCTCATGGTGTGTCTTGTTGTTAATTTGATCAAATAAACAAAATAAAACCCAGAATAAATCATTAAAGACAGGAAATGAGCATAAAAGATGCCTCAGCACAAGTGATAATGTTAGTAAAAGAGCCCAAATTTCAAAAAATATTGCGAAAAACCAACAATCTTCCATTATAGAGTGAATGTTTGAGGTGTATACAAGGCATTTATTTCATTTTTAGAAATTTTAATTTTTCACATTTTTCCATGAAAAGTGCCAATACCCCCCCCCCTTTGGGTTCTACATGAAAATGTCACTCGACACAAATCAAACAAAAATGTTTCCATGGTGTGTATTGTTGTTCATTTTCATCAAATAAACAAAATAAAACCCAGAGTTAATCATTAAAGACAGGAAATGAGCATAAAAGATACCACAGCGCAAGTGTTAATGTTAGTAAAACAGCCCAAATTTCAAAAAATATTGCGAAAAAAACAATCTTCCATTATAGAGTGATTGTTTGAGGTGTATAGAAGGCATTTATTTCATTTTTAGAAATTTTAATTTTTCACATTTTTCCATGAAAAGTGCCAATACCCCCTCTTTGGGTTCTAGGTGAAATTCTCACGCAACACAAATCAAACAAAAATGTTTCCCTGGTGTGTATTGTTGTTCATTTTCATCAAATAAACAAAATAAAACCCAGAATAAATCATTAAAGACAAGAAATGAGCATAAAAGATACCACAGCGCAAGTGTTAATGTTAGTAAAATAGCCCAAATTTCAAAAAATATTGTGAAAAACAACAATCTTCCATTATAGAGTGAATGTTTGAGGTGTATAGAAGGCATTTATTTCATTTTTAGAAATTTTAATTTTTCACATTTTTCCATGAAAAGTACCAATACCCCCCCCTTTGGGTTCTATGAAAATCTCACTCGACACAAATCAAACAAAAATGTTTCCATGGTGTGTATTGTTGTTTTATTTCATCAAACAAACAAAATAAAACCCAGAATAAATCATTAAAGACAAGAAATGAGCATAAAAGATGCCTCAGCGCATGTGTTAATATTAGTAAAAGAGCCCAAATTTCAAAAAATATTGCGAAAAACAACAATCTTCCATTATAGAGTGAATGTTTGAGGTGTATAGAAGGCATTTATTTCATTTTTAGAAATTTTAATTTTTCACATTTTTCCATGAAAAGTGCCAATACCCCCCCCTTTGGGTTCTAGGGGAAAATCTCACTCGTACCAATCAAACAAAAATGTTTCCATGGTGTGTATTGTTTTTCATTTTCATCAAATAAACAAAACAAAACCCAGAATAAATCATTAAAGACAAGAAATGAGCTTAAAAGATGCCTCAGCGCAAGTGTTAATGTTAGTAAAAGAGCTCAAATTTCTAAAAATATTGCGAAAAACAACAATCTTCCATTATAGAGTGAATGTTTGAGGTGTATAGAAGGCATTTATTTCATTTTTAGAAATTTTAATTTTTCATATTTTTCCATGAAAAGTGCCAATACCCCCCCCTTTGGGTTCTAGGTGAAATTCTTACTCGACACAAAACAAACAAAAATGTTTCCATGGTGTGTATTGTTGTTCATTTTCATCAAATAAACAAAATAAAACCCAGAATAAATCATTAAAGACAAGAAATGAGCTTAAAAGATGCCTCAGCGCAAGTGTTAATGTTGGTAAAAGAGCCCAAATTTCAAAAACAATTGCGAAAAACAACTATCTTCCATTATAGAGTGAATGTTTGAGGTGTATAGAAGGCATTTATTTCATTTTTAGAAATTTTAATTTTTCACATTTCTCCATGAAAAGTGCCAATACCCACCTCTTTGGGTTCTAGGTTAAATTCTCACTCGACACAAAACAAACAAAAATGTTTCCATGGCGTGTATTGTTGTTCATTTTCATCAAATAAACAAAATAAAACCCAGAATAAATCATTAAAGACAGGAAATGAGCATAAAAGATGCCTCAGCGCAAGTGTTAATGTTAGTAAAAGAGCCCAAATTTCAAAAAATATTGCGAAAAACAACAATCTTCCATTATAGAGTGAATGTTTGAGGTGTATAGAAGGCATTTATTTCATTTTTAGAAATTTTAATTTTTCACATTTTTCCATGAAAAGTGCCAATACCCCCCCTTTGGGTTCTACATGAAAATCTCACTCGACATAAATCAAACAAAAATGTTTCCATGGTGTGTATTGTTGTTCATTTTCATCAAATAAACAAAATAAAACCCAGAGTTAATCATTAAAGACAGGAAATGAGCATAAAAGATGCCTCAGCGCATGTGTTAATGAAAGTAAAAGAGCCCAAATTTCAAAAAATATTGCGAAAAACAAGAATCTTCCATTATATAGTGAATATTTGAGGTGTATAGAAGGCATTTATTTCATTTTTAGAAATTTTAATTTTTCACATTTCTCCAAGGAAAGGGTCAATACCGGGTACTAGGTGAAATTCTCACTCGACACAAATCAAACAAAAATGTTTCCATGTTATGTATTGTTGTTCATTTTCATTAAATAAACAAAATAAAACTCAGAGTTAATCATTAAAGACAGGAAATGAGCATAAAAGATACCACAGCGCAAGTGTTAATGTTAGTAAAAGAGCCCAAATTTCAAAAAATATTGCGAAAAAAACAATCTTCCATTATAGAGTGAATGTTTGAGGTGTAAAGAAGGCATTTATTTCATTTTTAGAAATTTTAATTTTTCACATTTTTCCATGAAAAGTGCCAATACCCCCCCCTTTGGGTTCTACATGAAAATCTCACTCGACACAAATCAAACAAAAATGTTTCCATGGTGTGTATTTTTGTTCATTTTCATCAAATAAACAAAATAAAACCCAGAGTTAATCATTAAAGACAGGAAATGAGCATAAAAGATATCACAGCGCAAGTGTTAATGTTAGTAAAAGAGCCCAAATTTCAAAAAATATTGCGAAAAACAACAATCTTCCATTATAGAGTGAATGTTTGAGGTGTATAGAAGGCATTTATTTCATTTTTAGAATTTTTATTTTTTCACATTTTTCCATGAAAAGTGCCAATACCCCCCCTTTGGGTTCTACATGAAAATCACACTCGACACAAAATAAAAAAAAAAATGTTTCCATGGTGTGTCTTGTTGTTCATTTTCATCAAATAAACAAAACAAAACCCAGAATAAATCATTAAAGACAAGAAATGAGCTTAAAAGATGCCTCAGCGCAAGTGTTAATGTTAGTAAAAGAGCCCAAATTTCTAAAAATATTGCGAAAAACAACAATCTTCCATTATAGAATGAATGTTTGAGGTGTATAGAAGGCATTTATTTCATTTTTAGAAATTTTAATTTTTCACATTATTCCATGAAAAGTGCCAATACCCCCCCCTTTGGGTTCTAGGTGAAATTCTTACTCAACACCAATCAAACAAAAATGTTTCCATGGTGTGTATTGTTGTTCATTTTCATCAAATAAACAAAATAAAACCCAGAGTTAATCATTAAAGACAGGAAATGAGCATAAAAGATACCACAGCGCAAGTGTTAATGTTAGTAAAACAGCCCAAGTTTCAAAAAATATTGCGAAAAAAACAATCTTCCATTATAGAGTGAATGTTTGAGGTGTATAGAAGGCATTTATTTCATTTTTAGAAATTTTAATTTTTCACATTTTTCCATGAAAAGTGCCAATACCCCCCCCTTTGGGTTCTAGGGGAAATTCTCACTCGACACAAATCAAACAAAAATGTTTCCATGGTGTGTATTGTTGTTCATTTTTATCAAACAAACAAAATAAAACCCAGAGTTAATCATTAAAGACAAGAAATGAGCATAAAAGATGCCTCAGCGCATGTGTTAATGTTAGTAAAGGAGCCCAAATTTCTAAAAATATTGCGAAAAACAACAATCTTCCATTATAGAGTGAATGTTTGAGGTGTATAGAAGGCATTTATTTCATTTTTAGAAATTTTAAATTTTCACATTTTTCCATGAAAAGTGCCAAAACCCCCCCCTTTGGGTTCTAGGGGAAATTCTCACTCGACACAAATCAAACAAAAATGTTTCCATGGTGTGTATTGTTGTTCATTTTCATCAAATAAACAAAATAAAACTCAGAGTTAATCATTAAAGACAGGAAATGAGCATAAAAGATACCACAGCGCAAGTGTTAATGTTAGTAAAAGAGCCCAAATTTCAAAAAATATTGCGAAAAAAACAATCTTCCATTATAGAGTGAATGTTTGAGGTGTATAGAAGGCATTCATTTCATTTTTAGAAATTTTAATTTTTCACATTTTTCCATGAAAAGTGCCAATACCCCCCCTTTGGGTTCTACATGAAAATCACACTCGACACAAATCAAAAAAAAATGTTTCCATGGTGTGTCTTGTTGTTCATTTTCATCAAATAAACAAAATAAAACCCAGAATAAATCATTAAAGACAGGAAATGAGCATAAAAGATTCCTCAGCACAAGTGATAATGTTAGTAAAAGAGCCCAAATTTCAAAAAATATTGCGAAAAAGAACAATCTTCCATTATAGAGTGAATGTTTGAGGTGTATACAAGGCATTTATTTCATTTTTAGAAATTTTAATTTTTCACATTTTTCCATGAAAAGTGCCAATACCCCCCCCTTTGGGTTCTACATGAAAATGTCACTCGATACAAATCAAACAAAAATGTTTCCATGGTGTGTATTGTTGTTCATTTTCATCAAATAAACAAAATAAAACCCAGAGTTAATCATTAAGGACAAGAAATGAGCATTAAAGATGCCTCAGCCTAAGTGTTAATGTTAGTAAAAGAGCCCAAATTTCAAATAATATTGCGAAAAACAACAATCTTCCATTATAGAGTGAATGTATGAGGTGTATAGAAGGCATTTATTTCATTTTTAGAAATTTTAATTTTTCACATTTCTCCATGAAAAGTGCCAATACCCCCCTCTTTGGGTTCTAGGTTAAATTCTCACTCGGCACAAATCAAACCAAAATGTTTCCATGGCGTGTATTGTTGTTCTTTTTCATCAAATAAACAAAATAAAACCCAGAATAAATCATTAAAGACAGGAAATGAGCATAAAAGATGCCTCAGCGCACGTGTTAATGTTAGTAAAAGAGCCCAAATTTCAAAAAATATTGCGAAAAACAACAATCTTCCATTATAGAGTGAATGTTTGAGGTGTATAGAAGGCATATATTTCATTTTTAGAAATTTTAATTTTTCACATTTTTCCATGAAAAGTGCCAATACCCCCCCCTTTGGGTTCTACATGAAAATCTCACTCGACATAAATCAAACAAAAATGTTTCCATGGTGTGTATTGTTTTTCATTTTCATCAAATAAACAAAATAAAACCCAGAATAAATCATTAAAGACAGGAAATGAGCATAAAAGATTCCTCAGCGCAAGTGTTAATGTTAGTAAAAGAGCCCAAATTTCAAAAAATATTGCGAAAAACAACAATCTTCCATTAAAGAGTAAATGTTTGAGGTGTATACAAGGCATTTATTTCATTTTTAGAAATTTTAATTTTTCACATTTTTCCATGAAAAGTGCCAATACCCCCCCTTTGGGTTCTACATGAAAATCACACTCGACACAAATCAAAAAAAAATGTTTCCATGGTGTGTCTTGTTGTTCATTTTCATCAAATAAACAAAATAAAACCCAGAATAAATCATTAAAGACAGGAAATGAGCATAAAAGATGCCTCAGCACAAGTGATAATTTTAGTAAAAGAGCCCAAATTTCAAAAAATATTGCGAAAAAGAACAATCTTCCATTATAGAGTGAATGTTTGAGGTGTATACAAGGCATTTATTTCATTTTTAGAAATTTTAATTTTTCACATTTTTCCATGAAAAGTGCCAATACCCCCCCCTTTGGGTTCTACATGAAAATGTCACTCGATACAAATCAAACAAAAATGTTTCCATGGTGTGTATAGTTGTTCATTTTCATCAAATAAACAAAATAAAACCCAGAGTTAATCATTAAGGACAAGAAATGAGCATTAAAGATGCCTCAGCCTAAGTGTTAATGTTAGTAAAAGAGCCCAAATTTCAAATAATATTGCGAAAAACAACAATCTTCCATTTTAGAGTGAATGTATGAGGTGTATAGAAGGCATTTATTTCATTTTTAGATATTTTAATTGTTCACATTTCTCCATGAAAAGTGCCAATACCCCCCTCTTTGGGTTCTAGGTTAAATTCTCACTCGGCACAAATCAAACTAAAATGTTTCCATGGCGTGTATTGTTGTTCATTTTCATCAAATAAACAAAATAAAACCCAGAATAAATCATTAAAGACAGGAAATGAGCATAAAAGATGCCTCAGCGCACGTGTTAATGTTAGTAAAAGAGCCCAAATTTCAAAAAATATTGCGAAAAACAACAATCTTCCATTATAGAGTGAATGTTTGAGGTGTATAGAAGGCATATATTTCATTTTTAGAAATTTTAATTTTTCACATTTTTCCATGAAAAGTGCCAATACCCCCCCCTTTGGGTTCTACATGAAAATCTCACTCGACATAAATCAAACAAAAATGTTTCCATGGTGTGTATTGTTGTTCATTTTCATCAAATAAACAAAATAAAACCCAGAATAAATCATTAAAGACAGGAAATGAGCATAAAAGATGCCTCAGCGCAAGTGTTAATGTTAGTAAAAGAGCCCAAATTTCAAAAAATATTGCGAAAAACAACAATCTTCCATTAAAGAGTAAATGTTTGAGGTGTATACAAGGCATTTATTTCATTTTTAGAAATTTTAATTTTTCACATTTTTCCATGAAAAGTACCAATACCCCCCCCTTTGGGTTCTACATGAAAATCTCACTCGACACAAATCAAACAAAAATGTTTCCATGGTGTGTCTTGTTGTTTTATTTCATCAAACAAACAAAATAAAACCCAGAATAAATCATTAAAGACAAGAAATGAGCATGAAAGATGCCTCAGCGCCTGTGTTTATGTTAGTAAAAGAGCCCAAATTTCAAAAAATATTGCGAAAAACAACAATCTTCCATTATAGAGTGAATCTTTGAGGTGTATAGAAGGCATTTATTTCATTTTTAGAAATTTTAATTTTTCACATTTTTCCATGAAAAGTGCCAATACCCCCCCTTTGGGTTCTAGGTGAAATTCTCACTCGACACAAATCAAACAAAAATGTTTCCATGGTGTGTATTGTTGTTCATTTTCATCAAATAAACAAAATAAAACCTAGAAATAATCATTAAAGACAAGAAATAAGCATAAAAGATGCCTCATCGCAAGTGTTAATGTTAGTAAAAAGCCCAAATTTCAAAAAATATATCGAAAAACAACAATCTTCCCTTATAGAGTGAATGTTTGAGGTGTATAGAAGACATTTATTTCATTTTTAGAAATTTTAATTTTTCACATTTTTCCATGAAAAGTGCCAATACCCCCCTCTTTGGGTTCTAGGTGAAATTCTCACTCGACACAAATCAAACAAAAATGTTTCCATGGTGTGAATTGTTGTTCATTTTCATCAAATAAACAAAATAAAACCCAGAATAAATCATTAAAGACAGGAAATGAGCATAAAAGATGCCTCAGCGCAAGTGTTAATGTTAGTCAAAGAGCCAAAATTTCAAAAAATATTGCGAAAAACAACAATCTTCCATTATAGAGTCAATGTTTGAGGTGTTTACAAGGCATTTATTTCATTTTTAGAAATTTTAATTTTTCACATTTTTCCATGAAAAGTGCCAATACCCCCCCTTTGGGTTCTACATGAAAATCACACTCGACACAAATCAAAAAAAAAATGTTTCCATGGTGTGTCTTGTTGTTCATTTTCATCAAATAAACAAAATAAAACCCAGAATAAATCATTAAAAACAGGAAATGAGCATAAAAGATGCCTCAGCGCAAGTGTTAATGTTAGTAAAAGAGCCCAAATTTCAAAAAATATTGCGAAAAACAACAATCTTCCATTATAGAGTCAATGTTTGAGGTGTATAGAAGGCATTTATTTCATTTTTAGAAATTTTAATTTTTCACATTTTTCCATGAAAAGTGCCAATACCCCCCCTTTGGGTTCTAGGTGAAATTCTCACTCGACACAAATCAAACAAAAATGTTTCCATGGTGTGTATTGTTGTTCATTTTCATCAAATAAACAAAATAAAACCCAGAATAAATCATTAAAGACAGGAAATGAGCATAAAAGATGCCTCAGCGCACGTGTTTATGTTAGTAAAAGAGCCCAAATTTCAAAAAATATTGCGAAAAACAACAATCTTCCATTATAGAGTGAATGTTTGAGGTGTATAGAAGGCATATATTTCATTTTTAGAAATTTTAATTTTTCACATTTTTCCATGAAAAGTGCCAATACCCCCCCCTTTGGGTTCTACATGAAAATCTCACTCGACATAAATCAAACAAAAATGTTTCCATGGTGTGTATTGTTGTTCATTTTCATCAAATAAACAAAATAAAACCCAGAATAAATCATTAAAGACAGGAAATGAGCATAAAAGATGCCTCAGCGCAAGTGTTAATGTTAGTAAAAGAGCTCAAATTTCAAAAAATATTGCGAAAAACAACAATCTTCCATTAAAGAGTAAATGTTTGAGGTGTATACAAGGCATTTATTTCATTTTTAGAAATTTTAATTTTTCACATTTTTCCATGAAAAGTACCAATACCCCCCCCTTTGGGTTCTACATGAAAATCTCACTCGACACAAATCAAACAAAAATGTTTCCATGGTGTGTCTTGTTGTTTTATTTCATCAAACAAACAAAATAAAACCCAGAATAAATCATTAAAGACAAGAAATGAGCATAAAAGATGCCTCAGCGCATGTGTTAATGTTAGTAAAGGAGCCCAAATTTCTAAAAATATTGCGAAAAACAACAATCTTCCATTATAGAGTGAATGTTTGAGGTGTATAGAAGGCATTTATTTCATTTTTAGAAATTTTAAATTTTCACATTTTTCCATGAAAAGTGCCAATACCCCCCCCTTTGGGTTCTAGGGGAAATTCTCACTCGTCACAAATCAAACAAAAATGTTTCCATGGTGTGTATTGTTGTTCATTTTCATCAAATAAACAAAATAAAACTCAGAGTTAATCATTAAAGACAGGAAATGAGCATAAAAGATACCACAGCGCAAGTGTTAATGTTAGTAAAAGAGCCCAAATTTCAAAAAATATTGCGAAAAAAACAATCTTCCATTATAGAGTGAATGTTTGAGGTGTATAGAAGGCATTTTTTTCATTTTTAGAAATTTTAATTTTTCACATTTTTCCATGAAAAGTGCCAATACCCCCCCTTTGGGTTCTAGGTGAAAATCTCACTCGACGGGAATCAAACAAAAATGTTTCCATGGTGTGTATTGTTGTTCATTTTCATCAAATAAACAAAATAAAACCCAGAATAAATCATTAAAGACAGGAAATGAGCATAAAAGATGCCTCAGCGCAAGTGTTAATGTTAGTCAAAGAGCCAAAATTTCAAAAAATATTGCGAAAAACAACAATCTTCCATTATAGAGTCAATGTTTGAGGTGTTTACAAGGCATTTATTTCATTTTTAGAAATTTTAATTTTTCACATTTTTCCATGAAAAGTGCCAATACCCCCCCTTTGGGTTCTACATGAAAATCACACTCGAC
The DNA here is from genome assembly GCF_022747635.1 of Hetaerina americana. NCBI lineage: Eukaryota > Metazoa > Arthropoda > Insecta > Odonata > Calopterygidae > Hetaerina > Hetaerina americana. The sequence goes on along the minus strand of NW_027287007.1, from coordinate 75,563 downwards.
ACAAATCAAAAAAAAAATGTTTCCATGGTGTGTCTTGTTGTTCATTTTCATCAAATAAACAAAATAAAACCCAGAATAAATCATTAAAAACAGGAAATGAGCATAAAAGATGCCTCAGCGCAAGTGTTAATGTTAGTAAAAGAGCCCAAATTTCAAAAAATATTGCGAAAAACAACAATCTTCCATTATAGAGTGAATGTTTGAGGTGTATAGAAGGCATTTATTTCATTTTTAGAAATTTTAATTTTTCACATTTTTCCATGAAAAGTGCCAATACCCCCCCCCTTTGGGTTCTAGGTGAAATTCTCACTCGACACAAATCAAACAAAAATGTTTCCATGGTGTGTATTGTTGTTCATTTTCATCAAATAAAAAAAATAAAACCCAAAATAAATCATTAAAGACAAGAAATGAGCATAAAAGATACCACAGCGCAAGTGTTAATGTTAGTAAAAGAGCCCAAATTTCAAAAAATATTGCGAAAAACAACAATCTTCCATTATAGAGTGAATGCTTGAGGTGTATAGAAGGCATTTATTTCATTTTTAGAAATTTTAATTTTTCACATTTTTCCATGTAAAGTGCCAATACCTCCCCTTTGGGTTCTAGGTGAAATTCTCACTCGACACAAATCAAACAAAAATGTTTCCATGGTGTGTCTTGTTGTTCATTTTCATCAAATAAACAAATTAAAACCTAGAAATAATCATTAAAGACAAGAAATGAGCATAAAAGATGCCTCATCGGAAGTGTTAATGTTAGTAAAAGAGCCCAAATTTCAAAAAATATATCGAAAAACAACAATCTTCCCTTATAGAGTGAATGTTTGAGGTGTATAGAAGGCATTTTTTTCATTTTTAGAAATTTTAATTTTTCACATTTTTCCATGAAAAGTGCCAATACCCCCCTCTTTGGGTTCTAGGTGAAATTCTCCTCGACACAAATCAAACAAAAATGTTTCCATGGTGTGTATTGTTGTTCATTTTCATCAAATAAACAAAATAAAACCCAGAAATAATCATTAAAGACAAGAAATGAGCATAAAAGATGCATTAGCGCAAGTGTGAATGTTAGTAAAAGAGCCTAAATTTCTCAAAATATTGCGAAAAACAACAATCTTCCATTATAGAGTGAATGTTTGAGGTGTATAGAAGGCATTTATTTCATTTTTCGAAATTTTAATTTTCACATTTTTCCATGAAAAGTGCCAATACCCCTCCCTTTGGGTTCTAGGTGAAAATCTCACTCGTCACAAATCAAACAAAAATGTTTCCATGGTGTGTATTGTTGTTCATTTTCATCAAATAAACAAAATAAAACCCAGAATAAATCATTAAAGACAGGAAATGAGCATAAAAGATGCCTCAGCGCAAGGGTTAATGTTAGTAAAAGAGCCAAATTTCAAAAAATATTGCGAAAAACAACAATCTTCCATTATAGAGTGAATGTTTGAGGTGTATAGAAGGCATTTATTTCATTTTTAGAAATTTTAATTTTTCACATTTTTCCATGAAAAGTGCCAATACCCCCCCCCTTTGGGTTCTACATAAAAATCACACCCGACACAAATCAAACAAAAATGTTCTCATGGTGTGTCTTGTTGTTAATTTGATCAAATAAACAAAATAAAACCCAGAATAAATCATTAAAGACAGGAAATGAGCATAAAAGATGCCTCAGCACAAGTGATAATGTTAGTAAAAGAGCCCAAATTTCAAAAAATATTGCGAAAAACAACAATCTTCCATTATAGAGTGAATCTTTGAGGTGTATAGAAGGCATTTATTTCATTTTTAGAAATTTTAATTTTTCACATTTTTCCATGAAAAGTGCCAATACCCCCCCTTTGGGTTCTAGGTGAAATTCTCACTCGACACAAATCAAACAAAAATGTTTCCATGGTGTGTATTGTTGTTCATTTTCATCAAATAAACAAAATAAAACCTAGAAATAATCATTAAAGACAAGAAATGAGCATAAAAGATGCCTCATCGCAAGTGTTAATGTTTGTAAAAAGCCCAAATTTCAAAAAATATATCGAAAAACAACAATCTTCCCTTATAGAGTGAATGTTTGAGGTGTATAGAAGGCATTTATTTCATTTTTAGAAATTTTAATTTTTCACATTTTTCCATGAAAAGTGCCAATACCCCCCTCTTTGGGTTCTAGGTGAAATTCTCACTCGACACAAATCAAACAAAAATGTTTCCATGGTGTGTATTGTTGTTCATTTTCATCAAATAAACAAAATAAAACCCAGAAATAATCATTAAAGACAAGAAATGAGCATAAAAGATGCCTCAGCGCAAGTGTTAATGTTAGTAAAAGAGCCCAAATTTCTCAAAATATTGCGAAAAACAACAATCGTCCATTATAGAGTGAATGTTTGAGGTGTATAGAAGGCATTTATTTTATTTTTAGAAATTTTAATTTTTCACATTTTTCCATGAAAAGTGCCAATACCCCCCTCTTTGGGTTCTAGGTGAAATTCTCACGAGACACAAATCAAACAAAAATGTTTCCATGTTGTGTATTGTTGTTCATTTTCATCAAATAAAAAAAATAAAACCCAGAATAAATCATTAAAGACAAGAAATGAGCATAAAAGATACCACAGCGCAAGTGTTAATGTTAGTAAAAGAGCCCAAATTTCAAAAAATATTCCGAAAAACAACAATCTTCCATTATAGAGTGAATGTTTGAGGTGTATAGTAGGCATTTATTTCATTTTTAGAAATTTTAATTTTTCACATTTTTCCATGAAAAGTGCCAATACCCCCCTCTTTGGGTTCTACATGAAAATCACACTCGACACAAATAAAAAAAAATGTTTCCATGGTGTGTCTTGTTGTTCATTTTCATCAAATAAACAAAATAAAACCCAGAATAAATCATTAAAGACAGGAAATGAGCATAAAAGATGCCTCAGCGCATGTGTTAATATTAGTAAAAGAGCCCAAATTTCAAAAAATATTGCGAAAAACAACAATCTTCCATTATAGAGTGAATGTTTGAGGTGTATAGAAGGCATTTATTTCATTTTTAGAAATTTTAATTTTTCACATTTTTCCATGAAAAGTGCCAATACCCCCCCTTTGGGTTCTAGGGGAAATTCTCACTCGACACAAATCAAACAAAAATGTTTCCATGGTGTGTCTTGTTGTTCATTTTCATCAAATAAACAAAATAAAACCCAGAATAAATCATTAAAGACAGGAAATGAGCATAAAAGATGCCTCAGCACAAGTGATAATGTTAGTAAAAGAGCCCAAATTTCAAAAAATATTGCGAAAAAGAACAATCTTCCATTATAGAGTGAATGTTTGAGTTGTATACAAGGTATTTATTTCATTTTTAGAAATTTTAATTTTTCACATTTTTCCATGAAAAGTGCCAATACCCCCCTTTGGGTTCTACATGAAAATCTCACTCGACACAAATCAAACAAAAATGTTTCCATGGTGTGTATTGTTGTTCATTTTCATCAAATAAAAAAAATAAAACCCAGAGTTAATCATTAAAGACAGGAAATGAGCATAAAAGATACCACAGCGCAAGTGTTAATGTTAGTAAAAGAGCCCAAATTTCAAAAAATATTGCGAAAAACAACAATCTTCCATTATAGAGTGAATGTTTGAGGTGTATAGAAGGCATTTATTTCATTTTTAGAAATTTTAATTTTTCACATTTCTCCATGAAAAGTGCCAATACCCCCCTCTCTGGGTTCTAGGGTAAATTCTCACTCGACACAAATCAAACAAAAATGTTTCCATGGCGTGTATTGTTGTTCATTTTCATCAAATAAACAAAATAAAACCCAGAATAAATCATTAAAGACAGGAAATGAGCATAAAAGATGCCTCAGCGCAAGTGTTAATGTTAGTAAAAGAGCCCAAATTTCAAAAAATATTGCGAAAAACAACAATCTTCCATTATAGAGTGAATGTTTGAGGTGTATACAAGGCATTTATTTCATTTTTAGAAATTTTAATTTTTCACATTTTTCCATGAAAAGTGCCAATACCCCCCCCTTTGGGTTCTACATAAAAATCACACTCGACACAAATCAAACAAAAATGTTTCCATGGTGTGTCTTGTTGTTAATATGATCAAATAAACAAAATAAAACCCAGAATAAATCATTAAAGACAGGAAATGAGCATAAAAGATGCCTCAGCACAAGTGATAATGTTAGTAAAAGAGCCCAAATTTCAAAAAATATTGCGAAAAACAACAATCTTCCATTATAGAGTGAATGTTTGAGGTGTATACAAGGCATTTATTTCATTTTTAGAAATTTTAATTTTTCACATTTTTCCATGAAAAGTGCCAATACCCCCCCCCTTTGGGTTCTACATGAAAATGTCACTCGACACAAATCAAACAAAAATGTTTCCATGGTGTGTATTGTGATTCATTTTCATCAAATAAACAAAATAAAACCCAGAGTTAATCATTAAAGACAGGAAATGAGCATAAAAGATACCACAGCGCAAGTGTTAATGTTAGTAAAAGAGCCCAAATTTCAAAAAATATTGCGAAAAACAACAATCTTCCATTATAGAGTGAATGTTTGAGGTGTATAGAAGGCATTTATTTCATTTTTAGAAATTTTAATTTTTCACATTTTTCCTAGAAAAGTGCCAATACCCCCCCTTTGGGTTCTACATGAAAATCTCACTCGACACAAATCAAACAAAAATGTTTCCATGGTGTGTATTGTTGTTTTATTTCATCAAACAAACAAAATAAAACCCAGAATAAATCATTAAAGACAAGAAATGAGCATTAAAGATGCCTCAGCGCATGTGTTAATGTTAGTAAAAGAGCCCAAATTTCAAAAAATATTGCGAAAAACAACAATCTTCCATTATAGAGTGAATGTTTGAGGTGTATAGAAGGCATTTATTTCATTTTTAGAAATTTTAATTTTTCACATTTTTCAATGAAAAGTGCCAATACCCCCCCTTTGGGTTCTAGGTGAAAATCTCACTCGTACCAATTAAACAAAAATGTTTCCATGGTGTGTATTGTTGTTCATTTTCATCAAATAAACAAAACAAAACCCAGAATAAATCATTAAAGATAAGAAATGAGCTTAAAAGATGCCTCAGCGCAAGTGTTAATGTTAGTAAAAGAGCCCAAATTTCTAAAAATATTGCGAAAAACAACAATCTTCCATTATAGAGTGAATGTTTGAGGTGTATAGAAGGCATTTATTTCATTTTTAGAAATTTTAATTTTTCATATTTTTCCATGAAAAGTGCCAATACCCCCCCCTTTGGGTTCTAGGTGAAATTCTTACTCGACACCAATCAAACAAAAATGTTTCCATGGTGTGTATTGTTGTTCATTTTCATCAAATAAACAAAATAAAACCCAGAGTTAATCATTAAGGACATGAAATGAGCATAAAAGATGCCTCAGCGCAAGTGTTAATGTTAGTAAAAGAGCCCAAATTTCAAAAAATATTGCGAAAAACAACAATCTTCCATTATAGAGTGAATGTTTGAGGTGTATAAAAGGCATTTATTTCATTTTTAGAAATTTTAATTTTTCACATTTCTCCATGAAAAGTGCCAATACCCCCCTCTTTGGGTTCTAGGTTAAATTCTCACTCGACACAAATCAAACAAAAATGTTTCCATGGCGTGTATTGTTTCTCATTTTCATCAAATAAACAAAATAAAACCCAGAATAAATCATTAAAGACAGGAAATGAGCATAAAAGATGCCTCAGCGCAAGTGTTAATGTTAGTAAAAGAGCCCAAATTTCAAAAAATATTGCGAAAAACAACAATCTTCCATTATAGAGTGAATGTTTGAGGTGTATAAAAGGCATTTATTTCATTTTTAGAAATTTTAATTTTTCACATTTCTCCATGAAAAGTGCCAATACCCCCCCCTTTGGGTTCTACATGAAAATCTCACTCGACATAAATCAAACAAAAATGTTTCCATGGTGTGTATTGTTGTTCATTTTCATCAAATAAACAAAATAAAACCTAGAATAAATCATTAAAGACAGGTAATGAGCATAAAAGATGCCTCAGCGCAAGTGTTAATGTTAGTAAAAGAGCCCAATTTTCAAAAAATATTGCGAAAAACAACAATCTTCCATTATAGAGTGAATGTTTGAGGTGTATACAAAGCATTTATTTCATTTTTAGAAATTTTAATTTTTCACATTTTTCCATGAAAAGTGCCAATACCCCCCCTTTTGGGTTCTACATGAAAATCTCACTCGACACAAATCAAACAAAAATGTTTCCATGGTGTGTCTTGTTGTTTTATTTCATCAAACAAACAAAATAAAACCCAGAATAAATCATTAAAGACAAGAAATGAGCATAAAAGATGCCTCAGCGCATGTGTTAATGTTAGTAAAGGAGCCCAAATTTCTAAAAATATTGCGAAAAACAACAATCTTCCATTATAGAGTGAATGTTTGAGGTGTATAGAAGGCATTTATTTCATTTTTAGAAATTTTAAATTTTCACATTTTTCCATGAAAAGTGCCAATACCCCCCCCTTTGGGTTCTAGGGGAAATTCTCACTCGACACAAATCAAACAAAAATGTTTCCATGGTGTGTATTGTTGTTCATTTTCATCAAATAAACAAAATAAATATCAGAGTTAATCATTAAAGACAGGAAATGAGCATAAAAGATACCACAGCGCAAGTGTTAATGTTAGTAAAAGAGCCCAAATTTCAAAAAATATTGCGAAAAAAACAATCTTCCGTTATAGAGTGAATGTTTGAGGTGTATAGAAGGCATTTATTTCATTTTTAGAAATTTTAATTTTTCACATTTCTCCATGAAAAGTGCCAATACCCCCCTCTTTGGGTTCTAGGTTAAATTCTCACTCGACAGAAATCAAACAAAAATGTTTCCATGGCGTGTATTGTTTCTCATTTTCATCAAATAAACAAAATAAAACCCAGAATAAATCATTAAAGACAGGAAATGAGCATAAAAGATGCCTCAGCGCAAGTGTTAATGTTAGTAAAAGAGCCCAAATTTCAAAAAATATTGCGAAAAACAACAATCTTCCATTATAGAGTGAATGTTTGAGGTGTATAAAAGGCATTTATTTCATTTTTAGAAATTTTAATTTTTCACATTTCTCCATGAAAAGTGGCAATACCCCCCCCTTTGGGTTCTACATGAATATCTCACTCAACATAAATCAAACAAAAATGTTTCCATGGTGTGTATTGTTGTTCATTTTCATCAAATAAACAAAATAAAACCCAGAATAAATCATTAAAGACAGGAAATGAGCATAAAAGATGCCTCAGCGCAAGTGTTAATGTTAGTAAAAGAGCCCAATTTTCAAAAAATATTGCGAAAAACAACAATCTTCCATTATAGAGTGAATGTTTGAGGTGTATACAAAGCATTTATTTCATTTTTAGAAATTTTAATTTTTCACATTTTTCCATGAAAAGTGCCAATACCCCCCCTTTTGGGTTCTACATGAAAATCTCACTCGACATAAATCAAACAAAAATGTTTCCATGGTGTGTCTTGTTGTTTTATTTCATCAAACAAACAAAATAAAACCCAGAATAAATCATTAAAGACAAGAAATGAGCATAAAAGATGCCTCAGCGCATGTGTTAATGTTAGTAAAGGAGCCCAAATTTCTAAAAATATTGCGAAAAACAACAATCTTCCATTATAGAGTGAATGTTTGAGGTGTATAGAAGGCATTTATTTCATTTTTAGAAATTTTAAATTTTCACATTTTTCCATGAAAAGTGCCAATACCCCCCCCTTTGGGTTATAGGGGAAATTCTCACTCGACACAAATCAAACAAAAATGTTTCCATGGTGTGTATTGTTGTTCATTTTCATCAAATAAACAAAATAAAACTCAGAGTTAATCATTAAAGACAGGAAATGAGCATAAAAGATACCACAGCGCAAGTGTTAATGTTAGTAAAAGAGCCCAAATTTCAAAAAATATTGCGAAAAAAACAATCTTCCGTTATAGAGTGAATGTTTGAGGTGTATAGAAGGCATTTATTTCATTTTTAGAAATTTTAATTTTTCACATTTTTCCATGAAAAGTGCCAATACCCCCCCTTTGGGTTCTAGGTGAAAATCTCACTCGACGGGAATCAAACAAAAATGTTTCCATGGTGTGTATTGTTGTTCATTTTCATCAAATAAACAAAATAAAACCCAGAATAAATCATTAAAGACAGGAAATGAGCATAAAAGATGCCTCAGCGCAAGTGTTAATGTTAGTCAAAGAGCCCAAATTTCAAAAAATATTGCGAAAAACAACAATCTTCCATTATAGAGTCAATGTTTGAGGTGTATACAAGGCATTTATTTCATTTTTAGAAATTTTAATTTTTCACATTTTTCCATGAAAACGGCCAATACCCCCCCTTTGGGTTCTACATGAAAATCACACTCGACACAAATCAAAAAAAAAATGTTTCCATGGTGTGTCTTGTTGTTCATTTTCATCAAATAAACAAAATAAAACCCAGAATAAATCATTAAAAACAGGAAATGAGCATAAAAGATGCCTCAGCGCAAGTGTTAATGTTAGTCAAAGAGCCCAAATTTCAAAAAATATTGCGAAAAACAACAATCTTCCATTATAGAGTCAATGTTTGAGGTGTATACAAGGCATTTATTTCATTTTTAGAAATTTTAATTTTTTACATTTTTCCATGAAAACGGCCAATACCCCCCCTTTGGGTTCTACATGAAAATCACACTCGACACAAATCAAAAAAAAAATGTTTCCATGGTGTGTCTTGTTGTTCATTTTCATCAAATAAACAAAATAAAACCCAGAGTTAATCATTAAAGACAGGAAATGAGCATAAAAGATGCCTCAGCGCAAGTGTTAATGTTAGTAAAAGAGCCCAAATTTCAAAAAATATTGCGAAAAACAACAATCTTCCATTATAGATTGAATGTTTGAGGTGTATAGAAGGCATTTATTTCATTTTTAGAATTTTAAATTTTTCACATTTTTCCATGAAAAGTGTCAATACCCCCCCCTTTGGGTTCTAGGTGAAATTCTCACTCGACACAAATCAAACAAAAATGTTTCCATGGTGTGTATTGTTGTTCATTTTCATCAAATAAACAAAATAAAACCCAGAGTTAATCATTAAAGACAGGAAATGAGCATAAAAGATGCCTCAGCGCAAGCGTTAATGTTAGTAAAAGAGCCCAAATTTCAAAAAATATTGGGAAAAACAACAATCTTCCATTATAGAGTGAATGTTTGAGGTGTATACAAGGCATTTATTTCATTTTTAGAAATTTTAATTTTTCACATTTTTCCATGAAAAGTGCCAATACCCCCCCTCTTGGGTTCTAGGTGAAATTCTCACTCGACACAAATCAAACAAAAATGTTTCCATGGTGTGTATTGTTGTTCATTTTCATCAAATATAAAAAATAAAACCCAGAATAAATCATTAAAGACAAGAAATGAGCATAAAATATACCACAGCGCAAGTGTTAATGTTAGTAATAGAGCCCAAATTTCAAAAAATATTGCGAAAAACAACAATCTTCCATTATAGAGTGAATGTTTGAGGTGTATACAAGGCATTTATTTCATTTTTAGAAATTTTAATTTTTCACATTTTTCCATGAAAAGTGCCAATACCCCCCCCTTTGGGTTCTACATAAAAATCACACTCGACCCAAATCAAACAAAAATGTTTCCATGGTGTGTCTTGTTGTTAATTTGATCAAATAAACAAAATAAAACCTAGAATAAATCATTAAAGACAGGTAATGAGCATAAAAGATGCCTCAGCGCAAGTGTTAATGTTAGTAAAAGAGCCCAATTTTCAAAAAATATTGCGAAAAACAACAATCTTCCATTATAGAGTGAATGTTTGAGGTGTATACAAAGCATTTATTTCATTTTTAGAAATTTTAATTTTTCACATTTTTCCATGAAAAGTGCCAATACCCCCCCTTTTGGGTTCTACATGAAAATCTCACTCGACACAAATCAAACAAAAATGTTTCCATGGTGTGTCTTGTTGTTTTATTTCATCAAACAAACAAAATAAAACCCAGAATAAATCATTAAAGACAAGAAATGAGCATAAAAGATGCCTCAGCGCATGTGTTAATGTTAGTAAAGGAGCCCAAATTTCTAAAAATATTGCGAAAAACAACAATCTTCCATTATAGAGTGAATGTTTGAGGTGTATAGAAGGCATTTATTTCATTTTTAGAAATTTTAAATTTTCACATTTTTCCATGAAAAGTGCCAATACCCCCCCCTTTGGGTTCTAGGGGAAATTCTCACTCGACACAAATCAAACAAAAATGTTTCCATGGTGTGTATTGTTGTTCATTTTTATCAAATAAACAAAATAAAACTCAGAGTTAATCATTAAAAACAGGAAATGAGCATAAAAGATACCACAGCGCAAGTGTTAATGTTAGTAAAAGAGCCCAAATTTCAAAAAATATTGCGAAAAAAACAATCTTCCGTTATAGAGTGAATGTTTGAGGTGTATAGAAGGCATTTATTTCATTTTTAGAAATTTTAATTTTTCACATTTCTCCATGAAAAGTGCCAATACCCCCCTCTTTGGGTTCTAGGTTAAATTCTCACTCGACAGAAATCAAACAAAAATGTTTCCATGGCGTGTATTGTTTCTCATTTTCATCAAATAAACAAAAAAAAACCCAGAATAAATCATTAAAGACAGGAAATGAGCATAAAAGATGCCTCAGCGCAAGTGTTAATGTTAGTAAAAGAGCCCAAATTTCAAAAAATATTGCGAAAAACAACAATCTTCCATTATAGAGTGAATGTTTGAGGTGTATAAAAGGCATTTATTTCATTTTTAGAAATTTTAATTTTTCACATTTCTCCATGAAAAGTGGCCCCCCCCTTTGGGTTCTACATGAATATCTCACTCAACATAAATCAAACAAAAATGTTTCCATGGTGTGTATTGTTGTTCATTTTCATCAAATAATAAAAATAAAACCCAGAATAAATCATTAAAGACAGGAAATGAGCATAAAAGATGCCTCAGCGCAAGTGTTAATGTTAGTAAAAGAGCCCAATTTTCAAAAAATATTGCGAAAAACAACAATCTTCCATTATAGAGTGAATGTTTGAGGTGTATACAAAGCATTTATTTCATTTTTAGAAATTTTAATTTTTCACATTTTTCCATGAAAAGTGCCAATACCCCCCCTTTTGGGTTCTACATGAAAATCTCACTCGACACTAATCAAACAAAAATGTTTCCATGGTGTGTATTGTTGTTCATTTTCATCAAATAAACAAAATAAAACTCAGAGTTAATCATTAAAGACAGGAAATGAGCATAAAAGATACCACAGCGCAAGTGTTAATGTTAGTAAAACAGCCCAAATTTCAAAAAATATTGCGAAAAAAACAATCTTCCGTTATAGAGTGAATGTTTGAGGTGTATAGAAGGCATTTATTTCATTTTTAGAAATTTTAATTTTTCACATTTTTCCATGAAAAGTGCCAATACCCCCCCTTTGGGTTCTAGGTGAAAATCTCACTCGACGGGAATCAAACAAAAATGTTTCCATGGTGTGTATTGTTGTTCATTTTCATCAAATAAACAAAATAAAACCCAGAATAAATCATTAAAGACAGGAAATGAGAATAAAAGATGCCTCAGCGCAAGTGTTACTGTTAGTCAAAGAGCCCAAATTTCAAAAAATATTGCGAAAAACAACAATCTTCCATTATAGAGTCAATGTTTGAGGTGTATACAAGGCATTTATTTCATTTTTAGAAATTTTAATTTTTCACATTTTTCCATGAAAACGGCCAATACCCCCCCTTTGGGTTCTACATGAAAATCACACTCGACACAAATCAAAAAAAAAATGTTTCCATGGTGTGTCTTGTTGTTCATTTTCATCAAATAAACAAAATAAAACCCAGAATAAATCATTAAAAACAGGAAATGAGCATAAAAGATGCCTCAGCGCAAGTGTTAATGTTAGTCAAAGAGCCCAAATTTCAAAAAATATTGCGAAAAACAACAATCTTCCATTATAGAGTCAATGTTTGAGGTGTATACAAGGCATTTATTTCATTTTTAGAAATTTTAATTTTTTACATTTTTCCATGAAAACGGCCAATACCCCCCCTTTGGGTTCTACATGAAAATCACACTCGACACAAATCAAAAAAAAAATGTTTCCATGGTGTGTCTTGTTGTTCATTTTCATCAAATAAACAAAATAAAACCCAGAATAAATCATTAAAAACAGGAAATGAGCATAAAAGATGCCTCAGCGCAAGTGTTAATGTTAGTAAAAGAGCCCAAATTTCAAAAAATATTGCGAAAAACAACAATCTTCCATTATAGAGTGAATGTTTGAGGTGTATAGAAGGCATTTATTTCATTTTTAGAATTTTAAATTTTTCACATTTTTCCATGAAAAGTGTCAATACCCCCCCCTTTGGGTTCTAGGTGAAATTCTCACTCGACACAAATCAAACAAAAATGTTTCCATGGTGTGTATTGTTGTTCATTTTCATCAAATAAACAAAATAAAACCCAGAGTTAATCATTAAAGACAGGAAATGAGCATAAAAGATGCCTCAGCGCAAGCGTTAATGTTAGTAAAAGAGCCCAAATTTCAAAAAATATTGGGAAAAACAACAATCTTCCATTATAGAGTGAATGTTTGAGGTGTATACAAGGCATTTATTTCATTTTTAGAAATTTTAATTTTTTACATTTTTCCATGAAAAGTGCCAATACCCCCCCCTTTGGGTTCTAGGTGAAATTCTCACTCGACACAAATCAAACAAAAATGTTTCCATGGTGTGTATTGTTGTTCATTTTCATCAAATATAAAAAATAAAACCCAGAATAAATCATTAAAGACAAGAAATGAGCATAAAATATACCACAGCGCAAGTGTTAATGTTAGTAATAGAGCCCAAATTTCAAAAAATATTGCGAAAAACAACAATCTTCCATTATAGAGTGAATGTTTGAGGTGTATAGAAGGCATTTATTTCATTTTTTGAAATTTTAATTTTTCACATTTTTCCATGAAAAGTGCTAATACCCCCCCTTTGGGTTCTAGGTGAAATTCTCACTCGACACAAATCAAACAAAAATGTTTCCATGGTGTGTATTGTTGTTCATTTTCATCAAACAAACAAAATAAAACCCAGAATAAATCATTAAAGACAAGAAATGAGCACAAAAGATGCCTCAGCGCATGTGTTAATGTTAGTAAAAGAGCCCAAATTTCAAAAAATATTGCGAAAAACAAGAATCTTCCATTATATAGTGAATGTTTGAGGTGTATAGAAGGCATTCATTTCATTTTTAGAAATTTTAATTTTTCACATTTCTCCATGAAAAGTGCCAATACCCCCACCTTTGAGTTCTAGGTGAAATTCTCACTCGGCACAAATCAAACAAAAATGTTACCATGGTGTGTATTGTTGTTCATTTTCATCAAATAAACAAAATAAAACCCAGAGTTAATCATTAAAGACAGGAAATGAGCATAAAAGATGCCTCAGCGCATGTGTTAATATTAGTAAAAGAGCCCAAATTTCAAAAAATATTGCGAAAAACAACAATCTTCCATTATAGAGTGAATGTTTGAGGTGTATACAAGGCATTTATTTCATTTTTAGAAATTTTAATTTTTCACATTTTTCCATGAAAAGTGCCAATACCCCCCCCTTTGGGTTCTACATAAAAATCACACTCGACCCAAATCAAACAAAAATGTTTCCATGGTGTGTCTTGTTGTTAATTTGATCAAATAAACAAAATAAAACCCAGAATAAATCATTAAAGACAGGAAATGAGCATAAAAGATGCCTCAGCACAAGTGATAATGTTAGTAAAAGAGCCCAAATTTCAAAAAATATTGCGAAAAACAACAATCTTCCATTATAGAATGAATGTTTGAGGTGTATAGAAGGCATTTATTTCATTTTTAGAAATTTGAATTTTTCTCATTTTTCCATGAAAAGTGCCAATACCCCCCCTTTGGGTTCTACATGAAAATCACACTCGACACAAATCAAAAAAAAATGTTTCCATGGTGTGTCTTGTTGTTCATTTTCATCAAATAAACAAAATAAAACCCAGAATAAATCATTAAAGACAGGAAATGAGCATAAAAGATGCCTCAGCGCAAGTGTTAATTTTAGTAAAAGAGCCCAAATTTCAAAAAAATATTGCGAAAAACAACAATCTTCCATTATAGAGTGAATGTTTGAGGTGTATAGAAGGCATTTATTTCATTTTTAGAAATTTTAATTTTTCAATATTTTTCCATGAAAAGTGCCAATACCCCCCCTTTGGGTTCTAGGTGAAATTCTCACTCGACACAAATCAAACAAAAATGTTTCCATGGTGTGTATTGTTGTTCATTTTCATCAAATAAACAAAATAAAACCCAGAGTTAATCATTAAAGACAGGAAATGAACATAAAAGATGCCTCAGCGCAAGCGTTAATGTTAGTAAAAGAGCCCAAATTTCAAAAAATATTGCGAAAAACAACAATCTTCCATTATAGAGTGAATGTTTGAGGTGTATAGAAGGCATTTATTTCATTTTTAGAAATTTTAATTTTTCACATTTTTCCATGAAAAGTGCCAATACCCCCCCTTTGGGTTCTACATGAAAATCACACTCGACACAAATCAAAAAAAAATGTTTCCATGGTGTGTATTGTTGTTTTATTTCATCAAACAAACAAAATAAAACCCAGAATAAATCATTAAAGACAAGAAATGAGCATAAAAGATGCCTCAGCGCATGTGTTAATGTTAGTAAAAGAGCCCAAATTTCAAAAAATATTGCGAAAAACAACAATCTTCCATTATAGAGTGAATGTTTGAGGTGTATACAAGGCATTTATTTCATTTTTAGAAATTTTAATTTTTCACATTTTTCCATGAAAAGTGCCAATACCCCCCCCTTTGGGTTCTACATAAAAATCACACTCGACACAAATCAAACAAAAATGTTTCCATGGTGTGTCTTGTTGTTCATTTTCATCAAATAAACAAAATAAAACCCAGAATAAATCATTAAAGACAGGAAATGAGCATAAAAGATGCCTCAGCACAAGTGATAATGTTAGTAAAAGAGCCCAAATTTCAAAAAATATTGCAAAAAAACAATATTCCATTATAGAGTGAATGTTTGAGGTGTATAGAAGGCATTTATTGGGTTCTAGGTGAAATTCCCTTTGGGTTCTAGGTGAAATTCTCACGCGACACAAATCAAACAGAAATGTTTCCATGGTGTGTCTTGTTGTTCATTTTCATCAAATAAACAAAATAAAACCCAGAATAAATCATTAAAGACAGGAAATGAGCATAAAAGATGCCTCAGCGCAAGTGTTAATGTTATTAAAAGAGCCCAAATTTCAAAAAATATTGCGAAGAACAGCAATCTTCCATTATATAGTGAATGTTTGAGGTGTATAGAAGGCATTTATTTCATTTTTAGAAATTTTAATTTTTCACATTTTTCCATGAAAAGTACCAATACCCCCCCCTTTGGGTTCTACATGAAAATCTCACTAGACACAAATCAAACAAAAATGTTTCCATGGTGTGTCTTGTTGTTAATTTGATCAAATAAACAAAATAAAACCCAGAATAAATCATTAAAGACAGGAAATGAGCATAAAAGATACCACAGCGCAAGTGTTAATGTTAGTAAAAGAGCCCAAATTTCAAAAAATATTGCGAAAAAAACAATCTTCCATTATAGAGTGAATGTTTGAGGTGTATAGAAGGCATTTATTTCATTTTTAGAAATTTTAATTTTTCTCATTTTTCCATGAAAAGTGCCAATACCCCCCCCTTTGGGTTCTAGGTGAAATTCTCACTCGACACAAATCAAACAAAAATGTTTCCATTGTGTGTATTGTTGTTCATTTTCATCAAATAAACAAAATAAAACCCAGAATAAATCATTAAAGACAGGAAATGAGCATAAAAGATGCCTCAGCGCAAGTGTTAATGTTAGTAAAAGAGCCCAAATTTCAAAAAATATTGCGAAAAACAACAATCTTCCATTATAGAGTGAATGTTTGAGGTGTATAGAAGGCATTTATTTCATTTTTAGAAATTTGAATTTTTCTCATTTTTCCATGAAAAGTGCCAATACCCCCCCTTTGGGTTCTACATGAAAATCACACTCGACACAAATCAAAAAAAAAATGTTTCCATGGTGTGTCTTGTTGTTCATTTTCATCAAATAAACAAAATAAAACCCAGAATAAATCATTAAAGACAGGAAATGAGCATAAAAGATGCCTCAGCGCATGTGTTAATGTTAGTAAAAGAGCCCAAATTTCAAAAAATATTGCGAAAAACAACAATCTTCCATTATAGAGTGAATGTTTGAGGTGTATAGAAGGCATTTATTTCATTTTTAGAAATTTTAATTTTTCACATTTTTCCATGAAAAGTGCCAATACCCCCCCTTTGGGTTCTACATGAAAATCACACTCGACACAAATCAAAAAAAAATGTTTCCATGGTGTGTATTGTTGTTTTATTTCATCAAACAAACAAAATAAAACCCAGAATAAATCATTAAAGACAAGAAATGAGCATAAAAGATGCCTCAGCGCATGTGTTAATGTTAGTAAAAGAGCCCAAATTTCAAAAAATATTGCGAAAAACAACAATCTTCCATTATAGAGTGAATGTTTGAGGTGTATACAAGGCATTTATTTCATTTTTAGAAATTTTAATTTTTCACATTTTTCCATGAAAAGTACCAATACCCCCCCCTTTGGGTTCTACATGAAAATCTCACTAGACACAAATCAAACAAAAATGTTTCCATGGTGTGTATTGTCGTTCATTTTCATCAAACAAAAAATTAAAACCCAGAATAAATCATTAAAGACAAGAAATGAGCATAAAAGATGCCTCAGCGCATGTGTTAATGTTAGTAAAAGAGCCCAAATTTCAAAAAATATTGCGAAAAACAAGAATCTTCCATTATATAGTGAATGTTTGAGGTGTATAGAAGGCATTTATTTCATTTTTAGAAATTTTAATTTTTAACTTTTCTCCATGAAAAGTGCCAATACCCCCCCCTTTGGGTTCTACATAAAAATCACACTCGACACAAATCAAACAAAAATGTTTCCATGGTGTGTCTTGTTGTTCATTTTCATCAAATAAACAAAATAAAACCCAGAATAAATCATTAAAGACAGGAAATGAGCATAAAAGATGCCTCAGCACAAGTGATAATGTTAGTAAAAGAGCCCAAATTTCAAAAAATATTGCAAAAAAACAATATTCCATTATAGAGTGAATGTTTGAGGTGTATAGAAGGCATTTATTGGGTTCTAGGTGAAATTCCCTTTGGGTTCTAGGTGAAATTCTCACGCGACACAAATCAAACAAAAATGTTTCCATGGTGTGTCTTGTTGTTCATTTTCATCAAATAAACAAAATAAAACCCAGAATAAATCATTAAAGACAGGAAATGAGCATAAAAGATGCCTCAGCGCAAGTGTTAATGTTATTAAAAGAGCCCAAATTTCAAAAAATATTGCGAAGAACAGCAATCTTCCATTATATAGTGAATGTTTGAGGTGTATAGAAGGCATTTATTTCATTTTTAGAAATTTTAATTTTTCACATTTTTCCATGAAAAGTACCAATACCCCCCCCTTTGGGTTCTACATGAAAATCTCACTAGACACAAATCAAACAAAAATGTTTCCATGGTGTGTATTGTCGTTCATTTTCATCAAACAAAAAATTAAAACCCAGAATAAATCATTAAAGACAAGAAATGAGCATAAAAGATGCCTCAGCGCATGTGTTAATGTTAGTAAAAGAGCCCAAATTTCAAAAAATATTGCGAAAAACAAGAATCTTCCATTATATAGTGAATGTTTGAGGTGTATAGAAGGCATTTATTTCATTTTTAGAAATTTTAATTTTTAACATTTCTCCATGAAAAGTTCTAATTCCGGGTTCTAGGTGAAATTCTCACTCGACACAAATCAAACAAAAATGTTTCCATGGTGTGTATTGTTGTTCATTTTCATCAAATAAACAAAATAAAACCCAGAGTTAATCATTAAAGACAGGAAATGAGCATAAAAGATGCCTCAGCGCAAGTGTTAATGTTAGTAAAAGAGCCCAAATTTCAAAAAATATTGCGAAAAACAACAATCTTCCATTATAGAGTGAATGTTTGAGTAGTATAGAAGGCATTTATTTCATTTTTAGAAATTTTAATTTTTCACATTTTTCCATGAAAAGTGCCAATACCGGGTTCTAGGTGAAATTCTCACTCGACACAAATCTAACAAAAATGTTTCCATGGTGTGTATTGTTGTTCATTTTCATCAAATAAACAAAATAAAACTCAGAGTTAATCATTAAAGACAGGAAATGAGCATAAAAGATACCACAGCGCAAGTGTTAATGTTAGTAAAAGAGCCCAAATTTCAAAAAATATTGCGAAAAAAACAATCTTCCATTATAGAGTGAATGTTTGAGGTGTATAGAAGGCATTTATTTCATTTTTAGAAATTTTAATTTTTCACATTTTTCCATGAAAAGTGCCAATACCCCCCCTTTGGGTTCTAGGTGAAATTCTCACTCGACACAAATCAAACAAAAATGTTTCCATGGTGTGTATTGTTGTTCATTTTCATCAAATATAAAAAATAAAACCCAGAATAAATCATTAAAGACAAGAAATGAGCATAAAATATACCACAGCGCAAGTGTTAATGTTAGTAATAGAGCCCAAATTTCAAAAAATATTGCGAAAAACAACAATCTTCCATTATAGAGTGAATGTTTGAGGTGTATAGAAGGCATTTATTTCATGTTTAGAAATTTCCCCCCCATTGGGTTCTAGGTGAAATTTTCACTCGACACAAATCAAACAAAAATGTTTCCATGGTGTGTATTGTTGTTCATTTTCTTCAAATAAATAAAATAAAACCCAGAGTTAATCATTTAAGACATGAAATGAGCATAAAAGATACCTCAGCGCAAGTGTTAATGTTAGTAAAAGAGCCCAAATTTCAAAAAATATTGCGAAAAACAACAATCTTCCATTATAGAGTGAATGTTTGAGGTGTATACAAGGCATTTATTTCATTTTTAGAAATTTTAATTTTTCACATTTTTCCATGAAAAGTGCCAATACCCCCCCCTTTGGGTTCTACACGAAAATCACCCTCGACACAAATCAAACAAAAATGTTTCCATGGTGTGTCTTGTTGTTCATTTTCATCAAATAAACAAAATAAAACCCAGAATATATCATTAAAGACAAGAAATGAGCATAAAAGATGCCTCAGCGCAAGTGTTAATGTTAGTAAAAGAGCCCAAATTTCAAAAAATATTGCGAAAAACAACAATCTTCCATTATAGAGTGAATGTTTGAGGTGTATAGAAGGCATTTATTTCATTTTTAGAAATTTTAATTTTTCACATTTTTCCATTAAAAGTGCCAATACCCCCCCTTTGGGTTCTAGGTGAAAATCTCACTCGACGGGAATCAAACAAAAATGTTTCCATGGTGTGTCTTGTTGTTCATTTTCATCAAATAAACAAAATAAAACCCAGAATAAATCATTAAAAACAGGAAATGAGCATAAAAGATGCCTCAGCGCAAGTGTTAATGTTATTAAAAGAGCCCAAATTTCAAAAAATATTGCGAAGAACAGCAATCTTCCATTATAGAGTGAATGTTTGAGGTGTATAGAAGGCATTTATTTCATTTTTAGAAATTTTAATTTTTCACATTTTTCCATGAAAAGTACCAATACCCTTCCCTTTGGTTTCTACATGAAAATCTCACTCGACACAAATCAAACAAAAATGTTTCCATGGTGTGTATTGTTGTTTTATTTCATCAAACAAACAAAATAAAACCCAGAATAAATCATTAAAGACAAGAAATGAGCATAAAAGATGCCTCAGCGCATGTGTTAATGTTAGTAAAAGAGCCCAAATTTCAAAAAATATTGCGAAAAACAAGAATCTTCCATTATATAGTGAATGTTTGAGGTGTATAGAAGGCATTTTTTTTCATTTTTAGAAATTTTAATTTTTCACATTTCTCCATGAAAAGTGCCAATACCCCCACCTTTGGGTTCTAGGTGAAATTCTCACTCGGCACAAATCAAACAAAAATGTTTCCATGGTGTATATTGTTGTTCATTTTCATCAAATAAACAAAATAAAACCCAGAGTTAATCATTAAAGACAGGAAATGAGCATAAAAGATGCCTCAGCGCATGTGTTAATGTTAGTAAAAGAGCCCAAATTTCAAAAAATATTGCGAAAAACAAGAATCTTCCATTATATAGTGAATATTTGAGGTGTATAGAAGGCATTTATTTCATTTTTAGAAATTTTAATTTTTCACATTTTTCCATGAAAAGTGCCAATACCCCCCTCTTTGGGTTCTAGGTGAAATTCTCACTCGACACAAATCAAACAAAAATGTTTCCATGGTGTGTATTGTTGTTCATTTTCATCAAATAAACAAAATAAAACCGAGAAATAATCATTAAAGACAAGAAATGAGCATAAAAGATGCCTCAGCGCAAGTGTTAATGTTAGTAAAAGAGCCCAAATTTCTCAAAATATTGCGAAAAACAACAATCTTCCATTATAGAGTGAATGTTTGAGGTGTATAGAAGGCATTTATTTCATTTTTTCGAAATTTTAATTTTTCACATTTTTCCATGAAAAGTGCCAATACCCCTCCCTTTGGGTTCTAGGTGAAAATCTCACTCGACACAAATCAAACAAAAATGTTTCCATGGTGTGTATTGTTGTTCATTTTCATCAAATAAACAAAATAAAACCCAGAATAAATCATTAAAGACAGGAAATGAGCATAAAAGATGCCTCAGCGCAAGTGTTAATGTTAGTAAAAGAGCCCAAATTTCAAAAAATATTGCGAAAAACAACAATCTTCCATTATAGAGTGAATGTTTGAGGTGTATAGAAGGCATTTATTTCATTTTTAGAAATTTTAATTTTTCACATTTTTCCATGAAAAGTGCCAATACCCCCCCCTTTGGGTTCTAGGTGAAATTCTCACTCGACACAATTCAAAGAAAAATATTTCCATGGTGTGTATTGTTGTTCATTTTCATCAAATAAACAAAATAAAACCCAGAGTTAATCATTAAATCAAGAAATGACCATAAAAGATGCCTCAGCGCAAGTGTTAATGTTAGTAAAAGAGCCCAAATTTCAAAAAATATTGCGAAAAACAACAATCTTCCATTATAGAGTGAATGTTTGAGGTGTATAGAAGGCATTTATTTCATTTTTAGAAATTTTAATTTTTCACATTTTTCCATGAAAAGTGCCAATACCCCCCCCCCCCTTTGGGTTCTAGGTGAAATTCTCACTCGACACAAATCAAACAAAAATGTTTCCATGGTGTGTATTGTTGTTTTATTTCATCAAACAAACAAAATAAAACCCAGAATAAATCATTAAAGACAAGAAATGAGCATAAAAGATGCCTCAGCGCATGTGTTAATATTAGTAAAAGAGCCCAAATTTCAAAAAATATTGCGAAAAACAACAATCTTCCATTATAGAGTGAATGTTTGAGGTGTATACAAGGCATTTATTTCATTTTTAGAAATTTTAATTTTTCACATTTTTCCATGAAAAGTGCCAATACCCCCCCCTTTGGGTTCTACATAAAAATCACACTCGACCCAAATCAAACAAAAATGTTTCCATGGTGTGTCTTGTTGTTAATTTGATCAAATAAACAAAATAAAACCCAGAATAAATCATTAAAGACAGGAAATGAGCATAAAAGATGCCTCAGCACAAGTGATAATGTTAGTAAAAGAGCCCAAATTTCAAAAAATATTGCGAAAAACAACAATCTTCCATTATAGAGTGAATGTTTGAGGTGTATACAAGGCATTTATTTCATTTTTAGAAATTTTAATTTTTCACATTTTTCCATGAAAAGTGCCAATACCCCCCCCTTTGGGTTCTACATGAAAATGTCACTCGACACAAATCAAACCAAAATGTTTCCATGGTGTGTATTGTTGTTCATTTTCATCAAATAAACAAAATAAAACCCAGAGTTAATCATTAAAGACAGGAAATGAGCATAAAAGATACCACAGCGCAAGTGTTAATGTTAGTAAAACAGCCCAAATTTCAAAAAATATTGCGAAAAAAACAATCTTCCATTATAGAGTGAATGTTTGAAGTGTATAGAAGGCATTTATTTCATTTTTAGAAATTTTAATTTTTCACATTTTTCCATGAAAAGTGCCAATACCCCCCCCTTTGGGTTCTACATGAAAATCTCACTCGACACAAATCAAACAAAAATGTT
Organism: Hetaerina americana; assembly: GCF_022747635.1. NCBI lineage: Eukaryota > Metazoa > Arthropoda > Insecta > Odonata > Calopterygidae > Hetaerina > Hetaerina americana. Next base: position 53,174 of record NW_027287007.1, on the reverse strand, counting down.
TCCATGGTGTGTATTGTTGTTTTATTTCATCAAACAAACAAAATAAAACCCAGAATAAATCATTAAAGACAAGAAATGAGCATAAAAGATGCCTCAGCGCATGTGTTAATATTAGTAAAAGAGCCCAAATTTCAAAAAATATTGCGAAAAACAACAATCTTCCATTATAGAGTGAATGTTTGAGGTGTATAGAAGGCATTTATTTCATTTTTAGAAATTTTAATTTTTCACATTTTTCCATGAAAAGTGCCAATACCCCCCCCTTTGGGTTCTAGGGGAAATTCTCACTCGATACAAATCAAACAAAAATGTTTCCATGGTGTGTCTTGTTTTTCATTTTCATCAAATAAAAAAAATAAAACCCAGAATAAATCATAAAAGACAGGGAATGAGCAAAAAAGATGCCTCAGCGCAGGTGTTAATGTTAGTAAAAGAGCCCAAATTTCAAAAAATTTTGCGAAAAACAAATATCTTCCATTATATAGTGAAAATTTGAGGTGTATAGAAGGCATTTATTTCATTTTTAGAAATTTTAATTTTTCACATTTTTCCATGAAAAGTGCCAATACCCCCCCCTTTGGGTTCTAGGTGAAAATCTCACTCGTACCAATCAAACAAAAATGTTTCCATGGTGTGTATTGTTGTTCATTTTCATCAAATAAACAAAACAAAACCCAGAATAAATCATTAAAGACAAGAAATGAGCTTAAAAGATGCCTCAGCGCAAGTGTTAATGTTAGTAAAAGAGCCCAAATTTCTAAAAATATTGCGAAAAACAACAATCTTCCATTATAGAGTGAATGTTTGAGGTGTATAGAAGGCATTTATTTCATTTTTAGAAATATTAATTTTTCATATTTTTCCATGAAAAGTGCCAAAACCCCCCCCTTTGGGTTCTAGGTGAAAATCTGACTCGACACAAAACAAACAAAAATGTTTCCATGGTGTGTATTGTTGTTCATTTTCATCAAATAAACAAATTAAAACCCAGAATAAATCATTAAAGACAAGAAATGAGCTTAAAAGATGCCTCAGCGCAAGTGTTAATGTTGGTAAAAGAGCCCAAATTTCAAATAATATTGCGAAAAACAACAATCTTCCATTATAGAGTGAATGTTTGAGGTGTATAGAAGGCATTTATTTCATTTTTAGAAATTTTAATTTTTCACATTTCTCCATGAAAAGTGCCAATACCCCCCTCTTTGGGTTCTAGGTTAAATTCTCACTCGACACAAATCAAACAAAAATGTTTCCATGGCGTGTATTGTTGTTCATTTTCATCAAATAAACAAAATAAAACCCAGAATAAATCATTAAAGACAGGAAATGAGCATAAAAGATGCCTCAGCGCAAGTGTTAATGTTAGTAAAAGAGCCCAAATTTCAAAAAATATTGCGAAAAACAACAATCTTCCATTATAGAGTGAATGTTTGAGGTGTATAGAAGGCATTTATTTCATTTTTAGAAATTTTAATTTTTCACATTTTTCCATGAAAAGTGCCAATACCCCCCCCTTTGGGTTCTACATGAAAATCTCACTCGACATAAATCAAACAAAAATGTTTCCATGGTGTGTATTGTTGTTCATTTTCATCAAATAAACAAAATAAAACCCAGAGTTAATCATTAAAGACAGGAAATGAGCATAAAAGATGCCTCAGCGCATGTGTTAATGTTAGTAAAAGAGCCCAAATTTCAAAAAATATTGCGAAAAACAAGAATCTTCCATTATATAGTGAATATTTGAGGTGTATAGAAGGCATTTATTTCATTTTTAGAAATTTTAATTTTTCACATTTTTCCATGAAAAGTGCCAATACCCCGCCCTTTGGGTTCTAGGGGAAATTCTCACTCGACACAAATCAAACAAAAATGTGTCCATGGTGTGTATTGTTGTTCATTTTCATCAAACAAACAAAATAAAACCCAGAGTTAATCATTAAAGACAAGAAATGAGCTTAAAAGATGCCTCAGCGCATGTGTTAATGTTGGTAAAAGAGCCCAAATTTCAAATAATATTGCGAAAAACAACAATCTTCCATTATATAGTGAATGTTTGAGGTGTATAGAAGACATTTATTTCATTTTTAGAAATTTTAATTTTTCACATTTCTCCATGAAAAGTGCCAATACCGGGTACTAGGTGAAATTCTCACTCGACACAAATCAAACAAAAATGTTTCCATGGTGTGTATTGTTGTTTTATTTCATCAAACAAACAAAATAAAACCCAGAATAAATCATTAAAGACAAGAAATGAGCATAAAAGATGCCTCAGCGCATGTGTTAATGTTAGTAAAGGAGCCCAAATTTCTAAAAATATTGCGAAAAACAACAATCTTCCATTATAGATTGAATGTTTGAGGTGTATAGAAGGCATTTATTTCATTTTTAGAAATTTTAAATTTTCACATTTTCCATGAAAAGTGCCAATACCCCCCCCTTTGGGTTCTAGGGGAAATTCTCACTCGACACAAATCAAACAAAAATGTTTCCATGGTGTGTATTGTTGTTCATTTTCATCAAATAAACAAAATAAAACTCAGAGTTAATCATTAAAGACAGGAAATGAGCATAAAAGATACCACAGCGCAAGTGTTAATGTTAGTAAAAGAGCCCAATTTCAAAAAATATTGCGAAAAACAACAATCTTCCATTATAGAGTCAATGTTTGAGGTGTATACAAGGCATTCATTTCATTTTTAGAAATTTTAATTTTTCACATTTTTCCATGAAAAGTGCCAATACCCCGCCCTTTGGGTTCTAGGGGAAATTCTCACTCGACACAAATCAAACAAAAATGTGTCCATGGTGTGTATTGTTGTTCATTTTCATCAAACAAACAAAATAAAACCCAGAGTTAATCATTAAAGACAAGAAATGAGCATAAAAGATGCCTCAGCGCATGTGTTAATGTTAGTAAAAGAGCCCAAATTTCAAAAAATATTGCGAAAAACAAGAATCTTCCATTATATAGTGAATGTTTGAGGTGTATAGAAGGCATTTATTTCATTTTTAGAAATTTTAATTTTTCACATTTCTCCATGAAAGTGCCAATACCGGGTACTAGGTGAAATTCTCACTCGACACAAAGTCAAACAAAAATGTTTCCATGGTGTGTATTGTTGTTTTATTTCATCAAACAAACAAAATAAAACCCAGAATAAATCATTAAAGACAAGAAATGAGCATAAAAGATGCCTCAGCGCATGTGTTAATGTTAGTAAAGGAGCCCAAATTTCTAAAAATATTGCGAAAAACAACAATCTTCCATTATAGAGTAAATGTTTGAGGTGTATAGAAGGCATTTATTTCATTTTTAGAAATTTTAAATTTTCACATTTTCCATGAAAAGTGCCAATACCCCCCCCTTTGGGTTCTAGGGGAAATTCTCACTCGACACAAATCAAACAAAATTGTTTCCATGGTGTGTATTGTTGTTCATTTTCATCAAATAAACAAAATAAAACTCAGAGTTAATCATTAAAGACAGGAAATGAGCATAAAAGATACCACAGCGCAAGTGTTAATGTTAGTAAAAGAGCCCAAATTTCAAAAAATATTGCGAAAAACAACAATCTTCCATTATAGAGTGAATGTTTGAGGTGTATAGAAGGCATTTATTTCATTTTTAGAAATTTTAATTTTTCACATTTTCCATGAAAAGTGCCAATACCCCCCCCTTTGGGTTCGACATGAAAATCTCACTCGACATAAATCAAACAAAAATGTTTCCATGGTGTGTATTGTTGTTCATTTTCATCAAATAAACAAAATAAAACCCAGAATAAATCATTAAAGACAGGAAATGAGCATAAAAGATGCCTCAGCGCAGGTGTTAATGTTAGTCAAAGAGCCCAAATTTCAAAAAATATTGCGAAAAACAACAATCTTCCATTATAGAGTCAATGTTTGAGGTGTATACAAGGCATTCATTTCATTTTTAGAAATTTTAATTTTTCACATTTTTCCATGAAAAGTGCCAATACCCCCCCTTTGGGTTCTACATGAAAATCACACTCGACACAAATCAAAAAAATATGTTTCCATGGTGTGTCTTGTTGTTCATTTTCATCAAATAAACAAAATAAAACCCAGAATAAATCATTAAGGACAGGAAATGAGCATAAAAGATGCCTCAGCACAAGTGATAATGTTAGTAAAAGAGCCCAAATTTCAAAAAATATTGCGAAAAAAACAATCTTCCATTATAGAGTGAATGTTTGAGGTGTATACAAGGCATTTATTTCATTTTTAGAAATTTTAATTTTTCACATTTTTCCTTGAAAAGTGCCAATACCCCCCCCTTTGGGTTCTACATGAAAATGTCACTCGATACAAATCAAACAAAAATGTTTCCATGGTGTGTATTGTTGTTCATTTCATCAAATAAACAAAATAAAACCCAGAGTTAATCATTAAGGACAAGAAATGAGCATTAAAGATGCCTCAGCCTAAGTGTTAATGTTAGTAAAAGAGCCCAAATTTCAAATAATATTGCGAAAAACAACAATCTTCCATTATAGAGTGAATGTTTGAGGTGTATAGAAGGCATTTATTTCATTTTTAGAAATTTTAATTTTTCACATTTCTCCATGAAAAGTGCCAATACCCCCCTCTTTGGGTTCTAGGTTAAATTCTCACTCGGCACAAATCAAACAAAAATGTTTCCATGGCGTGTATTGTTGTTCATTTTCATCAAATAAACAAAATAAAACCCAGAATAAATCATTAAAGACAGGAAATGAGCATAAAAGATGCCTCAGCGCACGTGTTAATGTTAGTAAAAGAGCCCAAATTTCAAAAAATATTGCGAAAAACAACAATCTTCCATTATAGAGTGAATGTTTGAGGTGTATAGAAGGCATTTATTTCATTTTTAGAAATTTTAATTTTTCACATTTTTCCATGAAAAGTGCCAATACCCCCCCCTTTGGGTTCTACATGAAAATCTCACTCGACATAAATCAAACAAAAATGTTTCCATGGTGTGTATTGTTGTTCATTTTCATCAAATAAACAAAATAAAACCCAGAATAAATCATTAAAGACAGGAAATGAGCATAAAAGATGCCTCAGCGCAAGTGTTAATGTTAGTAAAAGAGCCCAAATTTCAAAAAATATTGCGAAAAAAAACAATCTTCCATTAAAGAGTAAATGTTTGAGGTGTATACAAGGCATTTATTTCATTTTTAGAAATTTTAATTTTTCACATTTTTCCATGAAAAGTACCAATACCCCCCCCTTTGGGTTCTACATGAAAATCTCACTCGACACAAATCAAACAAAAATGTTTCCATGGTGTGTCTTGTTGTTTTATTTCATCAAACAAACAAAATAAAACCCAGAATAAATCATTAAAGACAAGAAATGAGCATAAAAGATGCCTCAGCGCATGTGTTAATGTTAGTAAAAGAGCCCAAATTTCAAAAAATATATCGAAAAACAACAATCATCCCTTATAGATTGAATGTTTGAGGTGTATAGAAGGCATTTATTTCATTTTTAGAAATTTTAATTTTTCACATTTTTCAATGAAAAGTGCCAATACCCCCCTCTTTGGGTGTTAGGTGAAATTCTCACTCGACACAAATCAAACAAAAATGTTTCCATGGTGTGTATTGTTGTTCATTTTCATCAAAAAAACAAAATAAAACCCAGAAATAATCATTAAAGACAAGAAATGAGCATAAAAGATGCCTCAGCGCAAGTGTTAATGTTAGTAAAAGAGCCCAAATTTCTCAAAATATTGCGAAAAACAACAATCTTCCATTATAGAGTGAATGTTTGAGGTGTATAGAAGGCATTTATTTCATTTTTAGAAATTTTAATTTTTCACATTTCTCCATGAAAAGTGCCAATACCCCCCTCTTTGGGTTCTAGGTTAAATTCTCACTCGACACAAATCAAACAAAAATGTTTCCATGGCGTGTATTGTTGTTCATTTTCATCAAATAAACAAAATAAAACCCAGAATAAATCATTAAAGACAGGAAATGAGCATAAAAGATGCCTCAGCGCAAGTGTTAATGTTAGTAAAAGAGCCCAAATTTCAAAAAATATTCCGAAAAACAACAATCTTCCATTATAGAGTGAATGTTTGAGGTGTATAGAAGGCATTTTTTCATTTTTAGAAATTTTAATTTTTCACATTTTTCCATGAAAAGTGCCAATACCCCCCCCTTTGGGTTCTACATGAAAATCTCACTCGACATAAATCAAACAAAAATGTTTCCATGGTGTGTATTGTTGTTCATTTTCATCAAATAAACAAAATAAAACCCAGAATAAATCATTAAAGACAGGAAATGAGCATAAAAGATGCCTCAGCGCAAGTGTTAATGTTAGTAAAAGAGCCCAAATTTCAAAAAATATTGCGAAAAACAACAATCTTCCATTATAGAGTGAATGTTTGAGGTGTATAGAAGGCATTTATTTCATTTTTAGAAATTTTAATTTTTCACATTTTTCCATGAAAAGTGCCAATACCCCCCCCTTTAGGTTCTAGGTGAAATTCTCACTCGACACAAATCAAACAAAAATGTTTCCATGGTGTGTATTTTTGTTTTATTTCATCAAACAAACAAAATAAAACCCAGAATAAATCATTAAAGACAAGAAATGAGCATAAAAGATGCCTCAGCGCATGTGTTAATGTTAGTAAAATAGCCCAAATTTCAAAAAATATTGCGAAAAACAACAATCTTCCATTATAGAGTGAATGTTTGAGGTGTATACAAGGCATTTATTTCATTTTTAGAAATTTTAATTTTTCACATTTTTCCATGAAAAGTGCCAATACCCCCCCCCTTTGGGTTCTACATAAAAATCACACTCGACACAAATCAAACAAAAATGTTTCCATGGTGTGTCTTGTTGTTAATTTGATCAAATAAACAAAATAAAACCCAGAATAAATCATTAAAGACAGGAAATGAGCATAAAAGATGCCTCAGCACAAGTGATAATGTTAGTAAAAGAGCCCAAATTACAAAAAATATTGCAAAAAACAACAATCTTCCATTATAGAGTGAATGTTTGAGGTGTATACAAAGCATTTATTTCATTTTTAGAAATTTTAATTTTTCACATTTTTCCATGAAAAGTGCCAATACCCCCCCCTTTGGGTTCTACATGAAAATGTCACTCGACACAAATCAAACAAAAATGTTTCCATGGTGTGTATTGTTGTTCATTTTCATCAAATAAACAAAATAAAACCCAGAGTTAATCATTAGAGACAGGAAATGAGCATAAAAGATACCACAGCGCAAGTGTTAATGTTAGTAAAACAGCCCAAATTTCAAAAAATATTGCGAAAAAAACAATCTTCCATTATAGAGTGAATGTTTGAGGTGTATAGAAGGCATTTATTTCATTTTTAGAAATTTTAATTTTTCACATTTTTCCATGAAAAGTGCCAATACCCCCCCCTTTGGGTTCTAGGTGAAATTCTCACTCGACACAAATCAAACAAAAATGTTTCCATGGTGTGTATTGTTGTTCATTTTCATCAAATAAACAAAATAAAACCCAGAGTTAATCATTAAAGACAGGAAATGAGCATAAAAGATGCCTCAGCGCAAGTGTTAATGTTAGTAAAAGAGCCCAAATTTCAAAAAATATTCCGAAAAACAACAATCTTCCATTATAGAGTGAATGTTTGAGGTGTATAGAAGGCATTTATTTCATTTTTAGAAATTTTAATTTTTCACATTTTTCCATGAAAAGTGCCAATACCCCCCTCTTTGGGTTCTACATGAAAATCACACTCGACACAAATAAAAAAAAATGTTTCCATGGTGTGTCTTGTTATTCATTTTCATCAAATAAACAAAATAAAACCCAGAATAAATCATTAAAGACAGGAAATGAGCATAAAAGATGCCTCAGCGCAAGTGTTAATGTTATTAAAAGAGCCCAAATTTCAAAAAATATTGCGAAGAACAGCAATCTTCCATTATAGAGTGAATGTTTGAGGTGTATAGAAGGCATTTATTTCATTTTTAGAAATTTTAATTTTTCACATTTTTCCATGAAAAGTACCAATACCCCCCCCTTTGGGTTCTACATGAAAATCTCACTCGACACAAATCAAACAAAAATGTTTCCATGGTGTGTATTGTTGTTATATTTCATCAAACAAACAAAATAAAACCCAGAATAAATCATTAAAGACAAGAAATGAATATAAAAGATGCCTCAGCGCATGTGTTAATATTAGTAAAAGAGCCCAAATTTCAAAAAATATTGCGAAAAACAACAATCTTCCATTATAGAGTGAATGTTTGAGGTGTATAGAAGGCATTTATTTCATTTTTAGAAATTTTAATTTTTCACATTTTTCCATGAAAAGTGCCAATACCCCCCCCTTTGGGTTCTAGGGGAAATTCTCACTCGACACAAATCAAACAAAAATGTTTCCATGGTGTGTCTTGTTGTTCATTTTCATCAAATAAACAAAATAAAACCCAGAATAAATCATTAAAGACAGGAAATGAGCATAAAAGATGCCTCAGCACAAGTGATAATGTTAGTAAAAGAGCCCAAATTTCAAAAAATATTGCGAAAAAGAACAATCTTCCATTATAGAGTGAATGTTTGAGGTGTATACAAGGCATTTATTTCATTTTTAGAAATTTTAATTTTTCACATTTTTCCATGAAAAGTGCCAATACCCCCCCCCCCTTTGGGTTCTACATGAAAATCTCACTCGACACAAATCAAACAAAAATGTTTCCATGGTGTGTATTGTTGTTCATTTTCATCAAATAAACAAAATAAAACCCAGAGTTAATCATTAAAGACAGGAAATGAGCATAAAAGATACCACAGCGCAAGTGTTAATGTTAGTAAAAGAGCCCAAATTTCAAAAAATATTGCGAAAAACAACAATCTTCCATTATAGAGTGAATGTTTGAGGTGTATAGAAGGCATTTATTTCATTTTTAGAAATTTTAATTTTTCACATTTTCCATGAAAAGTGCCAATAGCCCCCCCTTTGGGTTCGACATGAAAATCTCACTCGACATAAATCAAACAAAAATGTTTCCATGGTGTGTATTGTTGTTCATTTTCATCAAATAAACAAAATAAAACCCAGAATAAATCATTAAAGACAGGAAATGAGCATAAAAGATGCCTCAGCGCAAGTGTTAATGTTAGTAAAAGAGCCCAAATTTCAAAAAATATTGCGAAAAACAACAATCTTCCATTATAGAGTGAATGTTTGAGGTGTATAGAAGGCATTTATTTCATTTTTAGAAATTTTAATTTTTCACATTTTTCCATGAAAAGTGCCATTACCCCCCCCTTTGGGTTCTAGGGGAAATTCTCACTCGACACAAATCAAACAAAAATGTGTCCATGGTGTGTATTGTTGTTCATTTTCATCAAACAAACAAAATAAAACCCAGAGTTAATCATTAAAGACAAGAAATGAGCATAAAAGATGCCTCAGCGCATGTGTTAATGTTAGTAAAAAGCCCAAATTTCAAAAAATATTGCGAAAAACAACAATCTTCCATTATATAGTGAATGTTTGAGGTGTATAGAAGGCATTTGTTTCATTTTTAGAAATTTTAATTTTTCACATTTCTCCATGAAAAGTGCCAATACCGGGTACTAGGTGAAATTCTCACTCGACACAAATCAAACAAAAATGTTTTCATGGTGTGTATTGTTTTTCATTTTCATTAAATAAACAAAATAACACTCAGAGTTAATCATTAAAGACAGGAAATGAGCATAAAAGATACCACAGCGCAAGTGTTAATGTTAGTAAAAGAGCCCAAATTTCAAAAAATATTGCGAAAAAAACAATCTTCCATTATAGAGTGAATGTTTGAGGTGTATAGAAGGCATTTATTTTATTTTTAGAAATTTTAATTTTTCACATTTTTCCATGAAAAGTGCCAATACCCCCCCTTTGGGTTCTACATGAAAATCACAGTCGACAGAAATCAAAAAAAAATGTTTCCATGGTGTGTCTTGTTGTTCATTTTCATCAAATAAACAAAATAAAACCCAGAATAAATCATTAAAGACAGGAAATGAGCATAAAAGATGCCTCAGCACAAGTGATAATGTTAGTAAAAGAGCCCAAATTTCAAAAAATATTGCGAAAAAGAACAATCTTCCATTATAGAGTGAATGTTTGAGGTGTATACAAGGCATTTATTTCATTTTTAGAAATTTTAATTTTTCACATTTTTCCATGAAAAGTGCCAATACCCCCCCCTTTGGGTTCTACATGAAAATCTCACTCGACACAAATCAAACAAAAATGTTTCCATGGTGTGTATTGTTGTTCATTTTCATCAAATAAACAAAATAAAACCCAGAGTTAATCATTAAAGACAGGAAATGAGCATAAAAGATACCACAGCGCAAGTGTTAATGTTAGTAAAAGAGCCCAAATTTCAAAAAATATTGCGAAAAACAACAATCTTCCATTATAGAGTGAATGTTTGAGGTGTATAGAAGGCATTTATTTCATTTTTAGAAATTTTAATTTTTCACATTTTTCCATGAAAAGTGCCAATATCCCCCTCTTTGGGTTCTACATGAAAATCACACTCGACACAAATAAAAAAAAAATGTTTCCATGGTGTGTTTTGTTGTTCATTTTCATCAAATAAAAAAAATAAAACCCAGAATAAATCATAAAATACAGGGAATGAGCAAAAAAGATGCCTCAGCGCAGGTGTTAATGTTAGTAAAAGAGCCCAAATTTCTAAAAATTTTGCGAAAAACAAAAATCTTCCATTATAGAGTGAAAATTTGAGGTGTATAGAAGGCATTTATTTCATTTTTAGAAATTTTAATTTTTCACATTTTTCCATGAAAAGTGCCAATACCCCCCCCTTTGGGTTCTAGGTGAAAATCTCACTCGACACAAATCAAACAAAAATGTTTCCATGGTGTGTATTGTTGTTCATTTTCATCAAATAAACAAAATAAAACCCAGAGTTAATCATTAAAGACAGGAAATGAGCATAAAAGATATCACAGCGCAAGTGTTTATGTTAGTAAAAGAGCCCAAATTTCAAAAAATATTGCGAAAAAACAATCTTCCATTATAGAGTGAATGTTTGAGGTGTATAGAAGGCATTTATTTCATTTTTAGAAATTTTAATTTTTCACATTTTTCCATGAAAAGTGCCAATACCCCCCCTTTGGGTTCTAGGTGAAATTCTCACTCGACGGGAATCAAACAAAAATGTTTCCATGGTGTGTATTGTTGTTCATTTTCATCAAATAAACAAAATAAAACCCAGAATAAATCATTAAAGACAGGAAATGAGCATAAAAGATGCCTCAGCGCAAGTGTTAATGTTAGTAAAAGAGCCCAAATTTCAAAAAATATTGCGAAAGACAACAATCTTCCATTATAGAGTGAATGTTTGAGGTGTATAGAAGGCATTTATTTCATTTTTAGAAATTTTAATTTTTCACATTTTTCCATGAAAAGTGCCAATACCCCCCCCTTTGGGTTCTTCATGAAAATGTCACTCGATACAAATCAAACAAAAATGTTTCCATGGTGTGTATTGTTGTTCCTTTTCATCAAATAAACAAAATAAAACCCAGAATAAATCATTAAAGACAAGAAATGAGCTTAAAAGATGCCTCAGCGCAAGTGTTAATGTTAGTAAAAGAGCCCAAATTTCTAAAAATATTGCGAAAAACAACAATCTTCCATTATAGAGTGAATGTTTGAGGTGTATAGAAGGCATTTATTTCATTTTTAGAAATTTTAATTTTTCATATTTTTCCATGAAAAGTGCCAATACCCCCCCCTTTGGGTTCTAGGTGAAATTCTTACTCGACACCAATCAAACAAAAATGTTTCCATGGTGTGTATTGTTGTTCATTTTCATCAAATAAACAAAATAAAACCCAGAGTTAATCATTAAGGACAAGAAATGAGCATTAAAGATGCCTCAGCCTAAGTGTTAATGTTAGTAAAAGAGCCCAAATTTCAAATAATATTGCGAAAAACAACAATCTTCCATTATAGAGTGAATGTTTGAGGTGTATAGAAGGCATTTATTTCATTTTTAGAAATTTTAATTTTTCACATTTCTCCATGAAAAGTGCCAATACCCCCCTCTTTGGGTTCTAGGTTAAATTCTCACTCGGCACAAATCAAACAAAAATGTTTCCATGGCGTGTATTGTTGTTCATTTTCATCAAATAAACAAAATAAAACCCAGAATAAATCATTAAAGACAGGAAATGAGCATAAAAGATGCCTCAGCGCACGTGTTAATGTTAGTAAAAGAGCCCAAATTTCAAAAAATATTGCGAAAAACAACAATCTTCCATTATAGAGTGAATGTTTGAGGTGTATAGAAGGCATTTATTTCATTTTTAGAAATTTTAATTTTTCACATTTTTCCATGAAAAGTGCCAATACCCCCCCCTTTGGGTTCTACATGAAAATCTCACTCGACATAAATCAAACAAAAATGTTTCCATGGTGTGTATTGTTGTTCATTTTCATCAAACAAACAAAATAAAACCCAGAATAAATCATTAAAGACAAGAAATGAGCATAAAAGATGCCTCAGCGCATGTGTTAATGTTAGTAAAAGAGCCCAAATTTCAAAAAATATTGCGAAAAACAACAATCTTCCATTATAGAGTGAATGTTTGAGGTGTATAGAAGGCATTTATTTCATTTTTAGAAATTTTAATTTTTCACATTTTTCCATGAAAAGTGCCAATACCCCCCCCTTTGGGTTCTAGGGGAAATTCTCACTCGACACAAATCAAACAAAAATGTTTCCATGGTGTGTATTGTTGTTCATTTTCATCAAACAAACAAAATAAAACCCAGAGTTAATCATTAAAGACAAGAAATGAGCATAAAAGATGCCTCAGCGCATGTGTTAATGTTAGTAAAAGAGCCCAAATTTCAAAAAATATTGCGAAAAACAAGAATCTTCCAATATATAGTGAATGTTTGAGGTGTATAGAAGGCATTTTTTTCATTTTTAGAAATTTTAATTTTTCACATTTTTCCTTGAAAAGTGCCAATACCCCCCCCTTTGGGTTCTACATAAAAATCACACTCGACACAAATGAAACAAAAATGTTTCCATGGTGTGTCTTGTTGTTAATTTGATCAAATAAACAAAATAAAACCCAGAATAAATCATTAAAGACAGGAAATGAGCATAAAAGATGCCTCAGAACAAGTGATAATGTTAGTAAAAGAGCCAAAATTTCAAAAAATATTGCGAAAAACAACAATCGTCCATTATAGAGTGAATGTTTGAGGTGTATACAAGGCATTTATTTCATTTTTAGAAATTTTAATTTTTCACATTTTTCCATGAAAAGTGCCAATACCCCCCCCCCCCTTTGGGTTCTACATGAAAATCACACTCGACACAAATCAAAAAAAAAATGTTTCCATGGTGTGTCTTGTTGTTCATTTTCATCAAATAAACAAAATAAAACCCAGAATAAATCATTAAAGACAGGAAATGAGCATAAAAGATGCCTCAGCGCAAGTGTTAATGTTAGTAAAAGAGCCCAAATTTCAAAAAATATTGCGAAAAACAACAATCTTCCATTATAGAGTGAATGTTTGAGGTGTATAGAAGGCATTTATTTCATTTTTAGAAATTTTAATTTTTCACATTTTTCCATGAAAAGTGCCAATACCCCCCCCTTTGGGTTCTACATGAAAATCTCACTCGACATAAATCAAACAAAAATGTTTCCATGGTGTGTATTGTTGTTCATTTTCATCAAATAAACAAAATAAAACCCAGAGTTAATCATTAAAGACAGGAAATGAGCATAAAAGATGCCTCAGCGCATGTGTTAATGTTAGTAAAAGAGCCCAAATTTCAAAAAATATTGCGAAAAACAAGAATCTTCCATTATATAGTGAATATTTGAGGTGTATAGAAGGCATTTATTTCATTTTTAGAAATTTTAATTTTTCACATTTTTCCATGAAAAGTGCCAATACCCCGCCCTTTGGGTTCTAGGGGAAATTCTCACTCGACACAAATCAAACAAAAATGTGTCCATGGTGTGTATTGTTGTTCATTTTCATCAAACAAACAAAATAAAACCCAGAGTTAATCATTAAAGACAAGAAATGAGCTTAAAAGATGCCTCAGCGCATGTGTTAATGTTGGTAAAAGAGCCCAAATTTCAAATAATATTGCGAAAAACAACAATCTTCCATTATATAGTGAATGTTTGAGGTGTATAGAAGGCATTTATTTCATTTTTAGAAATTTTAATTTTTCACATTTCTCCATGAAAAGTGCCAATACCGGGTACTAGGTGAAATTCTCACTCGACACAAATCAAACAAAAATGTTTCCATGGTGTGTATTGTTGTTTTATTTCATCAAACAAACAAAATAAAACCCAGAATAAATCATTAAAGACAAGAAATGAGCATAAAAGATGCCTCAGCGCATGTGTTAATGTTAGTAAAGGAGCCCAAATTTCTAAAAATATTGCGAAAAACAACAATCTTCCATTATAGAGTGAATGTTTGAGGTGTATAGAAGGCATTTATTTCATTTTTAGAAATTTTAATTTTTCACATTTTTCCATGAAAAGTGCCAATACCCCGCCCTTTGGGTTCTAGGGGAAATTCTCACTCGACACAAATCAAACAAAAATGTGTCCATGGTGTGTATTGTTGTTCATTTTCATCAAACAAACAAAATAAAACCCAGAGTTAATCATTAAAGACAAGAAATGAGCATAAAAGATGCCTCAGCGCATGTGTTAATGTTAGTAAAAGAGCCCAAATTTCAAAAAATATTGCGAAAAACAAGAATCTTCCATTATATAGTGAATGTTTGAGGTGTATAGAAGGCATTTATTTCATTTTTAGAAATTTTAATTTTTCATATTTCTCCATGAAAAGTGCCAATACCGGGTACTAGGTGAAATTCTCACTCGACACAAATCAAACAAAAATGTTTCCATGGTGTGTATTGTTGTTTTATTTCATCAAACAAACAAAATAAAACCCAGAATAAATCATTAAAGACAAGAAATGAGCATAAAAGATGCCTCAGCGCATGTGTTAATGTTAGTAAAGGAGCCCAAATTTCTAAAAATATTGCGAAAAACAACAATCTTCCATTATAGAGTGAATGTTTGAGGTGTATAGAAGGCATTTATTTCATTTTTAGAAATTTTAAATTTTCACATTTTCCATGAAAAGTGCCAATACCCCCCCCTTTGGGTTCTAGGGGAAATTCTCACTCGACACAAATCAAACAAAATTGTTTCCATGGTGTGTATTGTTGTTCATTTTCATCAAATAAACAAAATAAAACTCAGAGTTAATCATTAAAGACAGGAAATGAGCATAAAAGATACCACAGCGCAAGTGTTAATGTTAGTAAAAGAGCCCAAATTTCAAAAAATATTGCGAAAAACAACAATCTTCCATTATAGAGTGAATGTTTGAGGTGTATAGAAGGCATTTATTTCATTTTTAGAAATTTTAATTTTTCACATTTTCCATGAAAAGTGCCAATACCCCCCCCTTTGGGTTCGACATGAAAATCTCACTCGACATAAATCAAACAAAAATGTTTCCATGGTGTGTATTGTTGTTCATTTTCATCAAATAAACAAAATAAAACCCAGAATAAATCATTAAAGACAGGAAATGAGCATAAAAGATGCCTCAGCGCAGGTGTTAATGTTAGTCAAAGAGCCCAAATTTCAAAAAATATTGCGAAAAACAACAATCTTCCATTATAGAGTCAATGTTTGAGGTGTATACAAGGCATTCATTTCATTTTTAGAAATTTTAATTTTTCACATTTTTCCATGAAAAGTGCCAATACCCCCCCTTTGGGTTCTACATGAAAATCACACTCGACACAAATCAAAAAAATATGTTTCCATGGTGTGTCTTGTTGTTCATTTTCATCAAATAAACAAAATAAAACCCAGAATAAATCATTAAAGACAGGAAATGAGCATAAAAGATGCCTCAGCACAAGTGATAATGTTAGTAAAAGAGCCCAAATTTCAAAAATATTGCGAAAAAAAACAATCTTCCATTATAGAGTGAATGTTTGAGGTGTATACAAGGCATTTATTTCATTTTTAGAAATTTTAATTTTTCACATTTTTCCTTGAAAAGTGCCAATACCCCCCCCTTTGGGTTCTACATGAAAATGTCACTCGATACAAATCAAACAAAAATGTTTCCATGGTGTGTATTGTTGTTCATTTTCATCAAATAAACAAAATAAAACCCAGAGTTAATCATTAAGGACAAGAAATGAGCATTAAAGATGCCTCAGCCTAAGTGTTAATGTTAGTAAAAGAGCCCAAATTTCAAATAATATTGCGAAAAACAACAATCTTCCATTATAGAGTGAATGTTTGAGGTGTATAGAAGGCATTTATTTCATTTTTAGAAATTTTAATTTTTCACATTTCTCCATGAAAAGTGCCAATACCCCCCTCTTTGGGTTCTAGGTTAAATTCTCACTCGGCACAAATCAAACAAAAATGTTTCCATGGCGTGTATTGTTGTTCATTTTCATCAAATAAACAAAATAAAACCCAGAATAAATCATTAAAGACAGGAAATGAGCATAAAAGATGCCTCAGCGCACGTGTTAATGTTAGTAAAAGAGCCCAAATTTCAAAAAATATTGCGAAAAACAACAATCTTCCATTATAGAGTGAATGTTTGAGGTGTATAGAAGGCATTTATTTCATTTTTAGAAATTTTAATTTTTCACATTTTTCCATGAAAAGTGCCAATACCCCCCCCTTTGGGTTCTACATGAAAATCTCACTCGACATAAATCAAACAAAAATGTTTCCATGGTGTGTATTGTTGTTCATTTTCATCAAATAAACAAAAAAAAACCCAGAATAAATCATTAAAGACAGGAAATGAGCATAAAAGATGCCTCAGCGCAAGTGTTAATGTTAGTAAAAGAGCCCAAATTTCAAAAAATATTGCGAAAAACAACAATCTTCCATTAAAGAGTAAATGTTTGAGGTGTATACAAGGCATTTATTTCATTTTTAGAAATTTTAATTTTTCACATTTTTCCATGAAAAGTACCAATACCCCCCCCTTTGGGTTCTACATGAAAATCTCACTCGACACAAATCAAACAAAAATGTTTCCATGGTGTGTCTTGTTGTTTTATTTCATCAAACAAACAAAATAAAACCCAGAATAAATCATTAAAGACAAGAAATGAGCATAAAAGATGCCTCAGCGCATGTGTTAATGTTAGTAAAAGAGCCCAAATTTCAAAAAATATTGCGAAAAACAACAATCTTCCATTATAGAGTGAATGTTTGAGGTGTATAGAAGGCATTTATTTCATTTTTAGAAATTTTAATTTTTCACATTTTTCCATGAAAAGTGCCAATACCCCCCCCTTTGGGTTCTAGGGGAAATTCTCACTCGACACAAATCAAACAAAAATGTTTCCATGGTGTGTATTGTTGTTCATTTTCATCAAATAAAAAAAATAAAACCCAAAATAAATCATTAAAGACAAGAAATGAGCATAAAAGATACCACAGCGCAAGTGTTAATGTTAGTAAAAGAGCCCAAATTTCAAAAAATATTGCGAAAAACAACAATCTTCCATTATAGAGTGAATGTTTGAGGTGTATAGAAGGCATTTATTTCATTTTTAGAAATTTTAATTTTTCACATTTTTCCATGAAAAGTGCCAATACCCCCCCTTTGGGTTCTAGGTGAAATTCTCACTCTACACAAATCAAACAAAAATGTTTCCATGGTGTGTATTGTTGTTCATTTTCATCAAATAAACAAAATAAAACCTAGAAATAACCATTAGAGACAAGAAATGAGCATAAAAGATGCCTCATCGCAAGTGTTAATGTTAGTAAAAAGCCCAAATTTCAAAAAATATATCGAAAAACAACAATCATCCCTTATAGATTGAATGTTTGAGGTGTATAGAAGGCATTTATTTCATTTTTAGAAATTTTAATTTTTCACATTTTTCAATGAAAAGTGCCAATACCCCCCTCTTTGGGTGTTAGGTGAAATTCTCACTCGACACAAATCAAACAAAAATGTTTCCATGGTGTGTATTGTTGTTCATTTTCATCAAAAAAACAAAATAAAACCCAGAAATAATCATTAAAGACAAGAAATGAGCATAAAAGATGCCTCAGCGCAAGTGTTAATGTTAGTAAAAGAGCCCAAATTTCTCAAAATATTGCGAAAAACAACAATCTTCCATTATAGAGTGAATGTTTGAGGTGTATAGAAGGCATTTATTTCATTTTTAGAAATTTTAATTTTTCACATTTCTCCATGAAAAGTGCCAATACCCCCCTCTTTGGGTTCTAGGTTAAATTCTCACTCGACACAAATCAAACAAAAATGTTTCCATGGCGTGTATTGTTGTTCATTTTCATCAAATAAACAAAATAAAACCCAGAATAAATCATTAAAGACAGGAAATGAGCATAAAAGATGCCTCAGCGCAAGTGTTAATGTTAGTAAAAGAGCCCAAATTTCAAAAAATATTCCGAAAAACAACAATTTTCCATTATAGAGTGAATGTTTGAGGTGTATAGAAGGCATTTATTTCATTTTTAGAAATTTTAATTTTTCACATTTTTCCATGAAAAGTGCCAATACCCCCCCCTTTGGGTTCTACATGAAAATCTCACTCGACATAAATCAAACAAAAATGTTTCCATGGTGTGTATTGTTGTTCATTTTCATCAAATAAACAAAATAAAACCCAGAATAAATCATTAAAGACAGGAAATGAGCATAAAAGATGCCTCAGCGCAAGTGTTAATGTTAGTAAAAGAGCCCAAATTTCAAAAATATTGCGAAAAACAACAATCTTCCATTATAGAGTGAATGTTTGAGGTGTATAGAAGGCATTTATTTCATTTTTAGAAATTTTAATTTTTCACATTTTTCCATGAAAAGTGCCAATACCCCCCCCTTTAGGTTCTAGGTGAAATTCTCACTCGACACAAATCAAACAAAAATGTTTCCATGGTGTGTATTTTTGTTTTATTTCATCAAACAAACAAAATAAAACCCAGAATAAATCATTAAAGACAAGAAATGAGCATAAAAGATGCCTCAGCGCATGTGTTAATGTTAGTAAAATAGCCCAAATTTCAAAAAATATTGAGAAAAACAACAATCTTCCATTATAGAGTGAATGTTTGAGGTGTATACAAGGCATTTATTTCATTTTTAGAAATTTTAATTTTTCACATTTTTCCATGAAAAGTGCCAATACCCCCCCCCTTTGGGTTCTACATAAAAATCACACTCGACACAAATCAAACAAAAATGTTTCCATGGTGTGTCTTGTTGTTAATTTGATCAAATAAACAAAATAAAACCCAGAATAAATCATTAAAGACAGGAAATGAGCATAAAAGATGCCTCAGCACAAGTGATAATGTTAGTAAAAGAGCCCAAATTACAAAAAATATTGCAAAAAACAACAATCTTCCATTATAGAGTGAATGTTTGAGGTGTATACAAAGCATTTATTTCATTTTTAGAAATTTTAATTTTTCACATTTTTCCATGAAAAGTGCCAATACCCCCCCCTTTGGGTTCTACATGAAAATGTCACTCGACACAAATCAAACAAAAATGTTTCCATGGTGTGTATTGTTGTTCATTTTCATCAAATAAACAAAATAAAACCCAGAGTTAATCATTAAGGACAAGAAATGAGCATTAAAGATGCCTCAGCCTAAGTGTTAATGTTAGTAAAAGAGCCCAAATTTCAAATAATATTGCGAAAAACAACAATCTTCCATTATAGAGTGAATGTTTGAGGTGTATACAAGGCATTTATTTCATTTTTAGAAATTTTAATTTTTCACATTTTTCCATGAAAAGTGCCAATACCCCCCCCCCCCTTTGGGTTCTACATGAAAATCACACTCGACACAAATCAAAAAAAAAATGTTTCCATGGTGTGTCTTGTTGTTCATTTTCATCAAATAAACAAAATAAAACCCAGAATAAATCATTAAAGACAGGAAATGAGCATAAAAGATGCCTCAGCACAAGTGATAATGTTAGTAAAAGAGCCCAAATTTCAAAAAATATTGCGAAAAAGAACAATCTTCCATTATAGAGTGAATGTTTGAGGTGTATACAAGGCATTTATTTCATTTTTAGAAATTTTAATTTTTCACATTTTTCCATGAAAAGTGCCAATACCCCCCCCTTTGGGTTCTACATGAAAATGTCACTCGACACAAATCAAACAAAAATGTGTCCATGATGTGTATTGTTGTTCATTTTCATCAAATAAACAAAATAAACCCAGAGTTAATCATAAAAGACAGGAAATGAGCATAAAAGATACCACAGCGCAAGTGTTAATGTTAGTAAAAGAGCCCAAATTTCAAATAATATTGCGAAAAACAACAATCTTCCATTATAGAGTGAATGTTTGAGGTGTATAGAAGGCATTTATTTCATTTTTAGAAATTTTAATTTTTCACATTTCTCCATGAAAAGTGCCAATACCCCCCTCTTTGGGTTCTAGGTTAAATTCTCACTCGACACAAATCAAACAAAAATGTTTCCATGGCGTGTATTGTTGTTCATTTTCATCAAATAAACAAAATAAAACCCAGAATAAATCATTAAAGACAGGAAATGAGCATAAAAGATGCCTCAGCGCAAGTGTTAATGTTAGTAAAAGAGCCCAAATTTCAAAAAATATTGCGAAAAAACAACAATCTTCCATTATAGAGTGAATGTTTGAGGTGTATAGAAGGCATTTATTTCATTTTTAGAAATTTTAATTTTTCACATTTTTCCATGAAAAGTGCCAATACCCCCCCCTTTGGGTTCTACATGAAAATCTCACTCGACATAAATCAAACAAAAATGTTTCCATGGTGTGTATTGTTGTTCATTTTCATCAAATAAACAAAATAAAACCCAGAGTTAATCATTAAAGACAGGAAATGAGCATAAAAGATGCCTCAGCGCATGTGTTAATGTTAGTAAAGAGCCCAAATTTCAAAAAATATTGCGAAAAACAAGAATCTTCCATTATATAGTGAATATTTGAGGTGTATAGAAGGCATTTATTTCATTTTTAGAAATTTTAATTTTTCACATTTTTCCATGAAAAGTGCCAATACCCCCGCCCTTTGGGTTCTAGGGGAAATTCTCACTCGACACAAATCAAACAAAAATGTGTCCATGGTGTGTATTGTTGTTCATTTTCATCAAACAAACAAAATAAAACCCAGAGTTAATCATTAAAGACAAGAAATGAGCTTAAAAGATGCCTCAGCGCATGTGTTAATGTTGGTAAAAGAGCCCAAATTTCAAATAATATTGCGAAAAACAACAATCTTCCATTATATAGTGAATGTTTGAGGTGTATAGAAGGCATTTATTTCATTTTTAGAAATTTTAATTTTTCACATTTCTCCATGAAAAGTGCCAATACCGGGTACTAGGTGAAATTCTCACTCGACACAAATCAAACAAAAATGTTTCCATGGTGTGTATTGTTGTTTTATTTCATCAAACAAACAAAATAAAACCCAGAATAAATCATTAAAGACAAGAAATGAGCATAAAAGATGCCTCAGCGCATGTGTTAATGTTAGTAAAGGAGCCTAAATTTCTAAAATATTGCGAAAAACAAACACAATCTTCCATTATAGAGTGAATGTTTGAGGTGTATAGAAGGCATTTATTTCATTTTTAGAAATTTTAATTTTTCACATTTTTCCATGAAAAGTGCCAATACCCCGCCCTTTGGGTTCTAGGGGAAATTCTCACTCGACACAAATCAAACAAAAATGTGTCCATGGTGTGTATTGTTGTTCATTTTCATCAAACAAACAAAATAAAACCCAGAGTTAATCATTAAAGACAAGAAATGAGCATAAAAGATGCCTCAGCGCATGTGTTAATGTTAGTAAAAGAGCCCAAATTTCAAAAAATATTGCGAAAAACAAGAATCTTCCATTATATAGTGAATGTTTGAGGTGTATAGAAGGCATTTATTTCATTTTTAGAAATTTTAATTTTTCATATTTCTCCATGAAAAGTGCCAATACCGGGTACTAGGTGAAATTCTCACTCGACACAAATCAAACAAAAATGTTTCCATGGTGTGTATTGTTGTTTTATTTCATCAAACAAACAAAATAAAACCCAGAATAAATCATTAAAGACAAGAAATGAGCATAAAAGATGCCTCAGCGCATGTGTTAATGTTAGTAAAGGAGCCCAAATTTCTAAAAATATTGCGAAAAACAACAATCTTCCATTATAGAGTGAATGTTTGAGGTGTATAGAAGGCATTTATTTCATTTTTAGAAATTTTAAATTTTCACATTTTCCATGAAAAGTGCCAATACCCCCCCCTTTGGGTTCTAGGGGAAATTCTCACTCGACACAAATCAAACAAAATTGTTTCCATGGTGTGTATTGTTGTTCATTTTCATCAAATAAACAAAATAAAACTCAGAGTTAATCATTAAAGACAGGAAATGAGCATAAAAGATACCACAGCGCAAGTGTTAATGTTAGTAAAAGAGCCCAAATTTCAAAAAATATTGCGAAAAACAACAATCTTCCATTATAGAGTGAATGTTTGAGGTGTATAGAAGGCATTTATTTCATTTTTAGAAATTTTAATTTTTCACATTTTCCATGAAAAGTGCCAATACCCCCCCCTTTGGGTTCGACATGAAAATCTCACTCGACATAAATCAAACAAAAATGTTTCCATGGTGTGTATTGTTGTTCATTTTCATCAAATAAACAAAATAAAACCCAGAATAAATCATTAAAGACAGGAAATGAGCATAAAAGATGCCTCAGCACAAGTGATAATGTTAGTAAAAGAGCCCAAATTTCAAAAAATATTGCGAAAAAAACAATCTTCCATTATAGAGTGAATGTTTGAGGTGTATACAAGGCATTTATTTCATTTTTAGAAATTTTAATTTTTCACATTTTTCCATGAAAAGTACCAATACCCCCCCCTTTGGGTTCTACATGAAAATCTCACTCGACACAAATCAAACAAAAATGTTTCCATGGTGTGTCTTGTTGTTTTATTTCATCAAACAAACAAAATAAAACCCAGAATAAATCATTAAAGACAAGAAATGAGCATAAAAGATGCCTCAGCGCATGTGTTAATGTTAGTAAAAGAGCCCAAATTTCAAAAAATATTGCGAAAAACAACAATCTTCCATTATAGAGTGAATGTTTGAGGTGTATAGAAGGCATTTATTTCATTTTTAGAAATTTTAATTTTTCACATTTTTCCATGAAAAGTGCCAATACCCCCCCCTTTGGGTTCTAGGGGAAATTCTCACTCGACACAAATCAAACAAAAATGTTTCCATGGTGTGTATTGTTGTTCATTTTCATCAAATAAAAAAAATAAAACCCAAAATAAATCATTAAAGACAAGAAATGAGCATAAAAGATACCACAGCGCAAGTGTTAATGTTAGTAAAAGAGCCCAAATTTCAAAAAATATTGCGAAAAACAACAATCTTCCATTATAGAGTGAATGTTTGAGGTGTATAGAAGGCATTTATTTCATTTTTAGAAATTTTAATTTTTCACATTTTTCCATGAAAAGTGCCAATACCCCCCCTTTGGGTTCTAGGTGAAATTCTCACTCTACACAAATCAAACAAAAATGTTTCCATGGTGTGTATTGTTGTTCATTTTCATCAAATAAACAAAATAAAACCTAGAAATAACCATTAGAGACAAGAAATGAGCATAAAAGATGCCTCATCGCAAGTGTTAATGTTAGTAAAAAGCCCAAATTTCAAAAAATATATCGAAAAACAACAATCATCCCTTATAGATTGAATGTTTGAGGTGTATAGAAGGCATTTATTTCATTTTTAGAAATTTTAATTTTTCACATTTTTCAATGAAAAGTGCCAATACCCCCCTCTTTGGGTGTTAGGTGAAATTCTCACTCGACACAAATCAAACAAAAATGTTTCCATGGTGTGTATTGTTGTTCATTTTCATCAAAAAAACAAAATAAAACCCAGAAATAATCATTAAAGACAAGAAATGAGCATAAAAGATGCCTCAGCGCAAGTGTTAATGTTAGTAAAAGAGCCCAAATTTCTCAAAATATTGCGAAAAACAACAATCTTCCATTATAGAGTGAATGTTTGAGGTGTATAGAAGGCATTTATTTCATTTTTAGAAATTTTAATTTTTCACATTTCTCCATGAAAAGTGCCAATACCCCCCTCTTTGGGTTCTAGGTTAAATTCTCACTCGACACAAATCAAACAAAAATGTTTCCATGGCGTGTATTGTTGTTCATTTTCATCAAATAAACAAAATAAAACCCAGAATAAATCATTAAAGACAGGAAATGAGCATAAAAGATGCCTCAGCGCAAGTGTTAATGTTAGTAAAAGAGCCCAAATTTCAAAAAATATTCCGAAAAACAACAATTTTCCATTATAGAGTGAATGTTTGAGGTGTATAGAAGGCATTTATTTCATTTTTAGAAATTTTAATTTTTCACATTTTTCCATGAAAAGTGCCAATACCCCCCCCTTTGGGTTCTACATGAAAATCTCACTCGACATAAATCAAACAAAAATGTTTCCATGGTGTGTATTGTTGTTCATTTTCATCAAATAAACAAAATAAAACCCAGAATAAATCATTAAAGACAGGAAATGAGCATAAAAGATGCCTCAGCGCAAGTGTTAATGTTAGTAAAAGAGCCCAAATTTCAAAAAATATTGCGAAAAACAACAATCTTCCATTATAGAGTGAATGTTTGAGGTGTATAGAAGGCATTTATTTCATTTTTAGAAATTTTAATTTTTCACATTTTTCCATGAAAAGTGCCAATACCCCCCCCTTTAGGTTCTAGGTGAAATTCTCACTCGACACAAATCAAACAAAAATGTTTCCATGGTGTGTATTTTTGTTTTATTTCATCAAACAAACAAAATAAAACCCAGAATAAATCATTAAAGACAAGAAATGAGCATAAAAGATGCCTCAGCGCATGTGTTAATGTTAGTAAAATAGCCCAAATTTCAAAAAATATTGAGAAAAACAACAATCTTCCATTATAGAGTGAATGTTTGAGGTGTATACAAGGCATTTATTTCATTTTTAGAAATTTTAATTTTTCACATTTTTCCATGAAAAGTGCCAATACCCCCCCCCTTTGGGTTCTACATAAAAATCACACTCGACACAAATCAAACAAAAATGTTTCCATGGTGTGTCTTGTTGTTAATTTGATCAAATAAACAAAATAAAACCCAGAATAAATCATTAAAGACAGGAAATGAGCATAAAAGATGCCTCAGCACAAGTGATAATGTTAGTAAAAGAGCCCAAATTACAAAAAATATTGCAAAAAACAACAATCTTCCATTATAGAGTGAATGTTTGAGGTGTATACAAAGCATTTATTTCATTTTTAGAAATTTTAATTTTTCACATTTTTCCATGAAAAGTGCCAATACCCCCCCCTTTGGGTTCTACATGAAAATGTCACTCGACACAAATCAAACAAAAATGTTTCCATGGTGTGTATTGTTGTTCATTTTCATCAAATAAACAAAATAAAACCCAGAGTTAATCATTAAGGACAAGAAATGAGCATTAAAGATGCCTCAGCCTAAGTGTTAATGTTAGTAAAAGAGCCCAAATTTCAAATAATATTGCGAAAAACAACAATCTTCCATTATAGAGTGAATGTTTGAGGTGTATACAAGGCATTTATTTCATTTTTAGAAATTTTAATTTTTCACATTTTTCCATGAAAAGTGCCAATACCCCCCCCCCCCTTTGGGTTCTACATGAAAATCACACTCGACACAAATCAAAAAAAAAATGTTTCCATGGTGTGTCTTGTTGTTCATTTTCATCAAATAAACAAAATAAAACCCAGAATAAATCATTAAAGACAGGAAATGAGCATAAAAGATGCCTCAGCACAAGTGATAATGTTAGTAAAAGAGCCCAAATTTCAAAAAATATTGCGAAAAAGAACAATCTTCCATTATAGAGTGAATGTTTGAGGTGTATACAAGGCATTTATTTCATTTTTAGAAATTTTAATTTTTCACATTTTTCCATGAAAAGTGCCAATACCCCCCCCTTTGGGTTCTACATGAAAATGTCACTCGACACAAATCAAACAAAAATGTGTCCATGATGTGTATTGTTGTTCATTTTCATCAAATAAACAAAATAAACCCAGAGTTAATCATAAAAGACAGGAAATGAGCATAAAAGATACCACAGCGCAAGTGTTAATGTTAGTAAAAGAGCCCAAATTTCAAATAATATTGCGAAAAACAACAATCTTCCATTATAGAGTGAATGTTTGAGGTGTATAGAAGGCATTTATTTCATTTTTAGAAATTTTAATTTTTCACATTTCTCCATGAAAAGTGCCAATACCCCCCTCTTTGGGTTCTAGGTTAAATTCTCACTCGACACAAATCAAACAAAAATGTTTCCATGGCGTGTATTGTTGTTCATTTTCATCAAATAAACAAAATAAAACCCAGAATAAATCATTAAAGACAGGAAATGAGCATAAAAGATGCCTCAGCGCAAGTGTTAATGTTAGTAAAAGAGCCCAAATTTCAAAAAATATTGCGAAAAACAACAATCTTCCATTATAGAGTGAATGTTTGAGGTGTATAGAAGGCATTTATTTCATTTTTAGAAATTTTAATTTTTCACATTTTTCCATGAAAAGTGCCAATACCCCCCCCTTTGGGTTCTACATGAAAATCTCACTCGACATAAATCAAACAAAAATGTTTCCATGGTGTGTATTGTTGTTCATTTTCATCAAATAAACAAAATAAAACCCAGAGTTAATCATTAAAGACAGGAAATGAGCATAAAAGATGCCTCAGCGCATGTGTTAATGTTAGTAAAAGAGCCCAAATTTCAAAAAATATTGCGAAAAACAAGAATCTTCCATTATATAGTGAATATTTGAGGTGTATAGAAGGCATTTATTTCATTTTTAGAAATTTTAATTTTTCACATTTTTCCATGAAAAGTGCCAATACCCCGCCCTTTGGGTTCTAGGGGAAATTCTCACTCGACACAAATCAAACAAAAATGTGTCCATGGTGTGTATTGTTGTTCATTTTCATCAAACAAACAAAATAAAACCCAGAGTTAATCATTAAAGACAAGAAATGAGCTTAAAAGATGCCTCAGCGCATGTGTTAATGTTGGTAAAAGAGCCCAAATTTCAAATAATATTGCGAAAAACAACAATCTTCCATTATATAGTGAATGTTTGAGGTGTATAGAAGGCATTTATTTCATTTTTAGAAATTTTAATTTTTCACATTTCTCCATGAAAAGTGCCAATACCGGGTACTAGGTGAAATTCTCACTCGACACAAATCAAACAAAAATGTTTCCATGGTGTGTATTGTTGTTTTATTTCATCAAACAAACAAAATAAAACCCAGAATAAATCATTAAAGACAAGAAATGAGCATAAAAGATGCCTCAGCGCATGTGTTAATGTTAGTAAAGGAGCCCAAATTTCTAAAAATATTGCGAAAAACAACAATCTTCCATTATAGAGTGAATGTTTGAGGTGTATAGAAGGCATTTATTTCATTTTTAGAAATTTTAATTTTTCACATTTTTCCATGAAAAGTGCCAATACCCCGCCCTTTGGGTTCTAGGGGAAATTCTCACTCGACACAAATCAAACAAAAATGTGTCCATGGTGTGTATTGTTGTTCATTTTCATCAAACAAACAAAATAAAACCCAGAGTTAATCATTAAAGACAAGAAATGAGCATAAAAGATGCCTCAGCGCATGTGTTAATGTTAGTAAAAGAGCCCAAATTTCAAAAAATATTGCGAAAAAACAAGAATCTTCCATTATATAGTGAATGTTTGAGGTGTATAGAAGGCATTTATTTCATTTTTAGAAATTTTAATTTTTCATATTTCTCCATGAAAAGTGCCAATACCGGGTACTAGGTGAAATTCTCACTCGACACAAATCAAACAAAAATGTTTCCATGGTGTGTATTGTTGTTTTATTTCATCAAACAAACAAAATAAAACCCAGAATAAATCATTAAAGACAAGAAATGAGCATAAAAGATGCCTCAGCGCATGTGTTAATGTTAGTAAAGGAGCCCAAATTTCTAAAAATATTGCGAAAAACAACAATCTTCCATTATAGAGTGAATGTTTGAGGTGTATAGAAGGCATTTATTTCATTTTTAGAAATTTTAAATTTTCACATTTTCCATGAAAAGTGCCAATACCCCCCCCTTTGGGTTCTAGGGGAAATTCTCACTCGACACAAATCAAACAAAATTGTTTCCATGGTGTGTATTGTTGTTCATTTTCATCAAATAAACAAAATAAAACTCAGAGTTAATCATTAAAGACAGGAAATGAGCATAAAAGATACCACAGCGCAAGTGTTAATGTTAGTAAAAGAGCCCAAATTTCAAAAAATATTGCGAAAAACAACAATCTTCCATTATAGAGTGAATGTTTGAGGTGTATAGAAGGCATTTATTTCATTTTTAGAAATTTTAATTTTTCACATTTTCCATGAAAAGTGCCAATACCCCCCCCTTTGGGTTCGACATGAAAATCTCACTCGACATAAATCAAACAAAAATGTTTCCATGGTGTGTATTGTTGTTCATTTTCATCAAATAAACAAAATAAAACCCAGAATAAATCATTAAAGACAGGAAATGAGCATAAAAGATGCCTCAGCGCAGGTGTTAATGTTAGTCAAAGAGCCCAAATTTCAAAAAATATTGCGAAAAACAACAATCTTCCATTATAGAGTCAATGTTTGAGGTGTATACAAGGCATTCATTTCATTTTTAGAAATTTTAATTTTTCACATTTTTCCATGAAAAGTGCCAATACCCCCCCTTTGGGTTCTACATGAAAATCACACTCGACACAAATCAAAAAAATATGTTTCCATGGTGTGTCTTGTTGTTCATTTTCATCAAATAAACAAAATAAAACCCAGAATAAATCATTAAAGACAGGAAATGAGCATAAAAGATGCCTCAGCACAAGTGATAATGTTAGTAAAAGAGCCCAAATTTCAAAAAATATTGCGAAAAAAACAATCTTCCATTATAGAGTGAATGTTTGAGGTGTATACAAGGCATTTATTTCATTTTTAGAAATTTTAATTTTTCACATTTTTCCTTGAAAAGTGCCAATACCCCCCCCTTGGGTTCTACATGAAAATGTCACTCGATACAAATCAAACAAAAATGTTTCCATGGTGTGTATTGTTGTTCATTTTCATCAAATAAACAAAATAAAACCCAGAGTTAATCATTAAGGACAAGAAATGAGCATTAAAGATGCCTCAGCCTAAGTGTTAATGTTAGTAAAAGAGCCCAAATTTCAAATAATATTGCGAAAAACAACAATCTTCCATTATAGAGTGAATGTTTGAGGTGTATAGAAGGCATTTATTTCATTTTTAGAAATTTTAATTTTTCACATTTCTCCATGAAAAGTGCCAATACCCCCCTCTTTGGGTTCTAGGTTAAATTCTCACTCGGCACAAATCAAACAAAAATGTTTCCATGGCGTGTATTGTTGTTCATTTTCATCAAATAAACAAAATAAAACCCAGAATAAATCATTAAAGACAGGAAATGAGCATAAAAGATGCCTCAGCGCACGTGTTAATGTTAGTAAAAGAGCCCAAATTTCAAAAAATATTGCGAAAAACAACAATCTTCCATTATAGAGTGAATGTTTGAGGTGTATAGAAGGCATTTATTTCATTTTTAGAAATTTTAATTTTTCACATTTTTCCATGAAAAGTGCCAATACCCCCCCTTTGGGTTCTACATGAAAATCTCACTCGACATAAATCAAACAAAAATGTTTCCATGGTGTGTATTGTTGTTCATTTTCATCAAATAAACAAAAAAAAACCCAGAATAAATCATTAAAGACAGGAAATGAGCATAAAAGATGCCTCAGCGCAAGTGTTAATGTTAGTAAAAGAGCCCAAATTTCAAAAAATATTGCGAAAAACAACAATCTTCCATTAAAGAGTAAATGTTTGAGGTGTATACAAGGCATTTATTTCATTTTTAGAAATTTTAATTTTTCACATTTTTCCATGAAAAGTACCAATACCCCCCCCTTTGGGTTCTACATGAAAATCTCACTCGACACAAATCAAACAAAAATGTTTCCATGGTGTGTCTTGTTGTTTTATTTCATCAAACAAACAAAATAAAACCCAGAATAAATCATTAAAGACAAGAAATGAGCATAAAAGATGCCTCAGCGCATGTGTTAATGTTAGTAAAAGAGCCCAAATTTCAAAAAATATTGCGAAAAACAACAATCTTCCATTATAGAGTGAATGTTTGAGGTGTATAGAAGGCATTTATTTCATTTTTAGAAATTTTAATTTTTCACATTTTTCCATGAAAAGTGCCAATACCCCCCCCTTTGGGTTCTAGGGGAAATTCTCACTCGACACAAATCAAACAAAAATGTTTCCATGGTGTGTATTGTTGTTCATTTTCATCAAATAAAAAAAATAAAACCCAAAATAAATCATTAAAGACAAGAAATGAGCATAAAAGATACCACAGCGCAAGTGTTAATGTTAGTAAAAGAGCCCAAATTTCAAAAAATATTGCGAAAAACAACAATCTTCCATTATAGAGTGAATGTTTGAGGTGTATAGAAGGCATTTATTTCATTTTTAGAAATTTTAATTTTTCACATTTTTCCATGAAAAGTGCCAATACCCCCCCTTTGGGTTCTAGGTGAAATTCTCACTCTACACAAATCAAACAAAAATGTTTCCATGGTGTGTATTGTTGTTCATTTTCATCAAATAAACAAAATAAAACCTAGAAATAACCATTAGAGACAAGAAATGAGCATAAAAGATGCCTCATCGCAAGTGTTAATGTTAGTAAAAAGCCCAAATTTCAAAAAATATATCGAAAAACAACAATCATCCCTTATAGATTGAATGTTTGAGGTGTATAGAAGGCATTTATTTCATTTTTAGAAATTTTAATTTTTCACATTTTTCAATGAAAAGTGCCAATACCCCCCTCTTTGGGTGTTAGGTGAAATTCTCACTCGACACAAATCAAACAAAAATGTTTCCATGGTGTGTATTGTTGTTCATTTTCATCAAAAAAACAAAATAAAACCCAGAAATAATCATTAAAGACAAGAAATGAGCATAAAAGATGCCTCAGCGCAAGTGTTAATGTTAGTAAAAGAGCCCAAATTTCTCAAAATATTGCGAAAAACAACAATCTTCCATTATAGAGTGAATGTTTGAGGTGTATAGAAGGCATTTATTTCATTTTTAGAAATTTTAATTTTTCACATTTCTCCATGAAAAGTGCCAATACCCCCCTCTTTGGGTTCTAGGTTAAATTCTCACTCGACACAAATCAAACAAAAATGTTTCCATGGCGTGTATTGTTGTTCATTTTCATCAAATAAACAAAATAAAACCCAGAATAAATCATTAAAGACAGGAAATGAGCATAAAAGATGCCTCAGCGCAAGTGTTAATGTTAGTAAAAGAGCCCAAATTTCAAAAAATATTCCGAAAAACAACAATTTTCCATTATAGAGTGAATGTTTGAGGTGTATAGAAGGCATTTATTTCATTTTTAGAAATTTTAATTTTTCACATTTTTCCATGAAAAGTGCCAATACCCCCCCCTTTGGGTTCTACATGAAAATCTCACTCGACATAAATCAAACAAAAATGTTTCCATGGTGTGTATTGTTGTTCATTTTCATCAAATAAACAAAATAAAACCCAGAATAAATCATTAAAGACAGGAAATGAGCATAAAAGATGCCTCAGCGCAAGTGTTAATGTTAGTAAAAGAGCCCAAATTTCAAAAAATATTGCGAAAAACAACAATCTTCCATTATAGAGTGAATGTTTGAGGTGTATAGAAGGCATTTATTTCATTTTTAGAAATTTTAATTTTTCACATTTTTCCATGAAAAGTGCCAATACCCCCCCCTTTAGGTTCTAGGTGAAATTCTCACTCGACACAAATCAAACAAAAATGTTTCCATGGTGTGTATTTTTGTTTTATTTCATCAAACAAACAAAATAAAACCCAGAATAAATCATTAAAGACAAGAAATGAGCATAAAAGATGCCTCAGCGCATGTGTTAATGTTAGTAAAATAGCCCAAATTTCAAAAAATATTGAGAAAAACAACAATCTTCCATTATAGAGTGAATGTTTGAGGTGTATACAAGGCATTTATTTCATTTTTAGAAATTTTAATTTTTCACATTTTTCCATGAAAAGTGCCAATACCCCCCCCCCTTTGGGTTCTACATAAAAATCACACTCGACACAAATCAAACAAAAATGTTTCCATGGTGTGTCTTGTTGTTAATTTGATCAAATAAACAAAATAAAACCCAGAATAAATCATTAAAGACAGGAAATGAGCATAAAAGATGCCTCAGCACAAGTGATAATGTTAGTAAAAGAGCCCAAATTACAAAAAATATTGCAAAAAACAACAATCTTCCATTATAGAGTGAATGTTTGAGGTGTATACAAAGCATTTATTTCATTTTTAGAAATTTTAATTTTTCACATTTTTCCATGAAAAGTGCCAATACCCCCCCCTTTGGGTTCTACATGAAAATGTCACTCGACACAAATCAAACAAAAATGTTTCCATGGTGTGTATTGTTGTTCATTTTCATCAAATAAACAAAATAAAACCCAGAGTTAATCATTAAGGACAAGAAATGAGCATTAAAGATGCCTCAGCCTAAGTGTTAATGTTAGTAAAAGAGCCCAAATTTCAAATAATATTGCGAAAAACAACAATCTTCCATTATAGAGTGAATGTTTGAGGTGTATAGAAGGCATTTATTTCATTTTTAGAAATTTTAATTTTTCACATTTCTCCATGAAAAGTGCCAATACCCCCCTCTTTGGGTTCTAGGTTAAATTCTCACTCGGCACAAATCAAACAAAAATGTTTCCATGGCGTGTATTGTTGTTCATTTTCATCAAATAAACAAAATAAAACCCAGAATAAATCATTAAAGACAGGAAATGAGCATAAAAGATGCCTCAGCGCACGTGTTAATGTTAGTAAAAGAGCCCAAATTTCAAAAAATATTGCGAAAAACAACAATCTTCCATTATAGAGTGAATGTTTGAGGTGTATAGAAGGCATTTATTTCATTTTTAGAAATTTTAATTTTTCACATTTTTCCATGAAAAGTGCCAATACCCCCCCCTTTGGGTTCTACATGAAAATCTCACTCGACATAAATCAAACAAAAATGTTTCCATGGTGTGTATTGTTGTTCATTTTCATCAAACAAACAAAATAAAACCCAGAATAAATCATTAAAGACAAGAAATGAGCATAAAAGATGCCTCAGCGCATGTGTTAATGTTAGTAAAAGAGCCCAAATTTCAAAAAATATTGCGAAAAAACAACAATCTTCCATTATAGAGTGAATGTTTGAGGTGTATAGAAGGCATTTATTTCATTTTTAGAAATTTTAATTTTTCACATTTTTCCATGAAAAGTGCCAATACCCCCCCCTTTGGGTTCTAGGGGAAATTCTCACTCGACACAAATCAAACAAAAATGTTTCCATGGTGTGTATTGTTGTTCATTTTCATCAAATAAAAAAAATAAAACCCAAAATAAATCATTAAAGACAAGAAATGAGCATAAAAGATACCACAGCGCAAGTGTTAATGTTAGTAAAAGAGCCCAAATTTCAAAAAATATTGCGAAAAACAACAATCTTCCATTATAGAGTGAATGTTTGAGGTGTATAGAAGGCATTTATTTCATTTTTAGAAATTTTAATTTTTCACATTTTTCCATGAAAAGTGCCAATACCCCCCCTTTGGGTTCTAGGTGAAATTCTCACTCTACACAAATCAAACAAAAATGTTTCCATGGTGTGTATTGTTGTTCATTTTCATCAAATAAACAAAATAAAACCTAGAAATAACCATTAGAGACAAGAAATGAGCATAAAAGATGCCTCATCGCAAGTGTTAATGTTAGTAAAAAGCCCAAATTTCAAAAAATATATCGAAAAACAACAATCATCCCTTATAGATTGAATGTTTGAGGTGTATAGAAGGCATTTATTTCATTTTTAGAAATTTTAATTTTTCACATTTTTCAATGAAAAGTGCCAATACCCCCCTCTTTGGGTGTTAGGTGAAATTCTCACTCGACACAAATCAAACAAAAATGTTTCCATGGTGTGTATTGTTGTTCATTTTCATCAAAAAAACAAAATAAAACCCAGAAATAATCATTAAAGACAAGAAATGAGCATAAAAGATGCCTCAGCGCAAGTGTTAATGTTAGTAAAAGAGCCCAAATTTCTCAAAATATTGCGAAAAACAACAATCTTCCATTATAGAGTGAATGTTTGAGGTGTATAGAAGGCATTTATTTCATTTTTAGAAATTTTAATTTTTCACATTTCTCCATGAAAAGTGCCAATACCCCCCTCTTTGGGTTCTAGGTTAAATTCTCACTCGACACAAATCAAACAAAAATGTTTCCATGGCGTGTATTGTTGTTCATTTTCATCAAATAAACAAAATAAAACCCAGAATAAATCATTAAAGACAGGAAATGAGCATAAAAGATGCCTCAGCGCAAGTGTTAATGTTAGTAAAAGAGCCCAAATTTCAAAAAATATTCCGAAAAACAACAATTTTCCATTATAGAGTGAATGTTTGAGGTGTATAGAAGGCATTTATTTCATTTTTAGAAATTTTAATTTTTCACATTTTTCCATGAAAAGTGCCAATACCCCCCCCTTTGGGTTCTACATGAAAATCTCACTCGACATAAATCAAACAAAAATGTTTCCATGGTGTGTATTGTTGTTCATTTTCATCAAATAAACAAAATAAAACCAGAATAAATCATTAAAGACAGGAAATGAGCATAAAAGATGCCTCAGCGCAAGTGTTAATGTTAGTAAAAGAGCCCAAATTTCAAAAAATATTGCGAAAAACAACAATCTTCCATTATAGAGTGAATGTTTGAGGTGTATAGAAGGCATTTATTTCATTTTTAGAAATTTTAATTTTTCACATTTTTCCATGAAAAGTGCCAATACCCCCCCCTTTAGGTTCTAGGTGAAATTCTCACTCGACACAAATCAAACAAAAATGTTTCCATGGTGTGTATTTTTGTTTTATTTCATCAAACAAACAAAATAAAACCCAGAATAAATCATTAAAGACAAGAAATGAGCATAAAAGATGCCTCAGCGCATGTGTTAATGTTAGTAAAATAGCCCAAATTTCAAAAAATATTGAGAAAAACAACAATCTTCCATTATAGAGTGAATGTTTGAGGTGTATACAAGGCATTTATTTCATTTTTAGAAATTTTAATTTTTCACATTTTTCCATGAAAAGTGCCAATACCCCCCCCCTTTGGGTTCTACATAAAAATCACACTCGACACAAATCAAACAAAAATGTTTCCATGGTGTGTCTTGTTGTTAATTTGATCAAATAAACAAAATAAAACCCAGAATAAATCATTAAAGACAGGAAATGAGCATAAAAGATGCCTCAGCACAAGTGATAATGTTAGTAAAAGAGCCCAAATTACAAAAAATATTGCAAAAAACAACAATCTTCCATTATAGAGTGAATGTTTGAGGTGTATACAAAGCATTTATTTCATTTTTAGAAATTTTAATTTTTCACATTTTTCCATGAAAAGTGCCAATACCCCCCCCTTTGGGTTCTACATGAAAATGTCACTCGACACAAATCAAACAAAAATGTTTCCATGGTGTGTATTGTTGTTCATTTTCATCAAATAAACAAAATAAAACCCAGAGTTAATCATTAGAGACAGGAAATGAGCATAAAAGATACCACAGCGCAAGTGTTAATGTTAGTAAAACAGCCCAAATTTCAAAAAATATTGCGAAAAAAACAATCTTCCATTATAGAGTGAATGTTTGAGGTGTATAGAAGGCATTTATTTCATTTTTAGAAATTTTAATTTTTCACATTTTCCATGAAAAGTGCCAATACCCCCCCCTTTGGGTTCTAGGTGAAATTCTCACTCGACACAAATCAAACAAAAATGTTTCCATGGTGTGTATTGTTGTTCATTTTCATCAAATAAACAAAATAAAACCCAGAGTTAATCATTAAAGACAGGAAATGAGCATAAAAGATGCCTCAGCGCAAGTGTTAATGTTAGTAAAAGAGCCCAAATTTCAAAAAATATTGCGAAAAACAACAATCTTCCATTATAGAGTGAATGTTTGAGGTGTATAGAAGGCATTTATTTCATTTTTAGAAATTTTAATTTTTCACATTTTTCCATGAAAAGTGCCAATACCCCCCTCTTTGGGTTCTACATGAAAATCACACTCGACACAAATAAAAAAAAATGTTTCCATGGTGTGTCTTGTTATTCATTTTCATCAAATAAACAAAATAAAACCCAGAATAAATCATTAAAGACAGGAAATGAGCATAAAAGATGCCTCAGCGCAAGTGTTAATGTTATTAAAAGAGCCCAAAATTTCAAAAAATATTGCGAAGAACAGCAATCTTCCATTATAGAGTGAATGTTTGAGGTGTATAGAAGGCATTTATTTCATTTTTAGAAATTTTAATTTTTCACATTTTTCCATGAAAAGTACCAATACCCCCCCCTTTGGGTTCTACATGAAAATCTCACTCGACACAAATCAAACAAAAATGTTTCCATGGTGTGTATTGTTGTTTTATTTCATCAAACAAACAAAATAAAACCCAGAATAAATCATTAAAGACAAGAAATGAATATAAAAGATGCCTCAGCGCATGTGTTAATATTAGTAAAAGAGCCCAAATTTCAAAAAATATTGCGAAAAACAACAATCTTCCATTATAGAGTGAATGTTTGAGGTGTATAGAAGGCATTTATTTCATTTTTAGAAATTTTAATTTTTCACATTTTTCCATGAAAAGTGCCAATACCCTCCCCTTTGGGTTCTAGGGGAAATTCTCACTCGACACAAATCAAACAAAAATGTTTCCATGGTGTGTCTTGTTGTTCATTTTCATCAAATAAACAAAATAAAACCCAGAATAAATCATTAAAGACAGGAAATGAGCATAAAAGATGCCTCAGCACAAGTGATAATGTTAGTAAAAGAGCCCAAATTTCAAAAAATATTGCGAAAAAGAACAATCTTCCATTATAGAGTGAATGTTTGAGGTGTATACAAGGCATTTATTTCATTTTTAGAAATTTTAATTTTTCACATTTTTCCATGAAAAGTGCCAATACCCCCCCCCCCTTTGGGTTCTACATGAAAATCTCACTCGACACAAATCAAACAAAAATGTTTCCATGGTGTGTATGTTGTTCATTTTCATCAAATAAACAAAATAAAACCCAGAGTTAATCATTAAAGACAGGAAATGAGCATAAAAGATACCACAGCGCAAGTGTTAATGTTAGTAAAAGAGCCCAAATTTCAAAAAATATTGCGAAAAACAACAATCTTCCATTATAGAGTGAATGTTTGAGGTGTATAGAAGGCATTTATTTCATTTTTAGAAATTTTAATTTTTCACATTTTCCATGAAAAGTGCCAATACCCCCCCCTTTGGGTTCGACATGAAAATCTCACTCGACATAAATCAAACAAAAATGTTTCCATGGTGTGTATTGTTGTTCATTTTCATCAAATAAACAAAATAAAACCCAGAATAAATCATTAAAGACAGGAAATGAGCATAAAAGATGCCTCAGCGCAAGTGTTAATGTTAGTAAAAGAGCCCAAATTTCAAAATATATTTCGAAAAACAACAATCTTCCATTAAAGAGTAATGGTTGGAGGTGTATACAAGGCATTTATTTCATTTTTAGAAATTTTAATTTTTCACATTTTTCCATGAAAAGTACCAATACCCCCCCCTTTGGGTTCTACATGAAAATCTCACTCAACACAAATCAAACAAAAATGTTTTCATGGTGTGTCTTGTTGTTTTATTTCATCAAACAAACAAAATAAAACCCAGAATAAATCATTAAAGACAAGAAATGAGCATAAAAGATGCCTCAGCGCATGTGTTAATGTTAGTAAAAGAGCCCAAATTTCAAAAAAATATTGCGAAAAACAACAATCTTCCATTAAAGAGTGAATGTTTGAGGTGTATAGAAGGCATTTATTTCATTTTTAGAAATTTTAATTTTTCACATTTTTCCATGAAAAGTGCCATTACCCCCCCCTTTGGGTTCTAGGGGAAATTCCCACTCGACACAAATCAAACAAAAATGTGTCCATGGTGTGTATTGTTGTTCATTTTCATCAAACAAACAAAATAAAACCCAGAGTTAATCATTAAAGACAAGAAATGAGCATAAAAGATGCCTCAGGCGCATGTGTTAATGTTAGTAAAAAGCCCAAATTTCAAAAAATATTGCGAAAAACAAGAATCTTCCATTATATAGTGAATGTTTGAGGTGTATAGAAGGCATTTATTTCATTTTTAGAAATTTTAATTTTTCACATTTCTCCATGAAAAGTGCCAATACCGGGTACTAGGTGAAATTCTCACTCGACACAAATCAAACAAAATGTTTTCATGGTGTGTATTGTTTTTCATTTTCATTAAATAAACAAAATAACACTCAGAGTTAATCATTAAAGACAGGAAATGAGCATAAAAGATACCACAGCGCAAGTGTTAATGTTAGTAAAAGAGCCCAAATTTCAAAAAATATTGCGAAAAACAACAATCTTCCATTATAGAGTGAATGTTTGAGGTGTATAGAAGGCATTTATTTCATTTTTAGAAATTTTAATTTTTCACATTTTCCATGAAAAGTGCCAATACCCCCCCCTTTGGGTTCGACATGAAAATCTCACTCGACATAAATCAAACAAAAATGTTTCCATGGTGTGTATTGTTGTTCATTTTCATCAAATAAACAAAATAAAACCCAGAATAAATCATTAAAGACAGGAAATGAGCATAAAAGATGCCTCAGCGCAAGTGTTAATGTTAGTAAAAGAGCCCAAATTTCAAAATATATTTCGAAAAACAACAATCTTCCATTAAAGAGTAATGGTTGGAGGTGTATACAAGGCATTTATTTCATTTTTAGAAATTTTAATTTTTCACATTTTTCCCATGAAAAGTGCCAATACCCCCCCTTTGGGTTCTACATAAAAATCACAGTCGACAGAAATCAAAAAAAAATGTTTCCATGGTGTGTCTTGTTGTTCATTTTCATCAAATAAACAAAATAAAACCCAGAATAAATCATTAAAGACAGGAAATGAGCATAAAAGATGCTTCAGCACAAGTGATAATGTTAGTAAAAGAGCCCAAATTTCAAAAAAATATTGCGAAAAAGAACAATCTTCCATTATAGAGTGAATGTTTGAGGTGTATACAAGGCATTTATTTTCATTTTTAGAAATTTTAATTTTTCACATTTTTCCATGAAAAGTGCCAATACCCCCCCCTTTGGGTTCTACATGAAAATCTCACTCGACACAAATCAAACAAAAATGTTTCCATGGTGTGTATTGTTGTTCATTTTCATCAAATAAACAAAATAAAACCCAGAGTTAATCATTAAAGACAGGAAATGAGCATAAAAGATACCACAGCGCAAGTGTTAATGTTAGTAAAAGAGCCCAAATTTCAAAAAATATTGCGAAAAACAACAATCTTCCATTATAGAGTGAATGTTTGAGGTGTATAGAAGGCATTTATTTCATTTTTAGAAATTTTAATTTTTCACATTTTTCCATGAAAAGTGCCAATATCCCCCCTCTTTGGGTTCTACATGAAAATCACACTCGACACAAATAAAAAAAAAATGTTTCCATGGTGTGTTTTGTTGTTCATTTTCATCAAATACAAAAAATAAAACCCAGAATAAATCATAAAAACAGGGAATGAGCAAAAAAGATGCCTCAGCGCAGGTGTTTATGTTAGTAAAAGAGCCCAAATTTCTAAAAATTTTGCGAAAAACAAAAATCTTCCATTATAGAGTGAAAATTTGAGGTGTATAGAAGGCATTTATTTCATTTTTAGAAAT
This sequence comes from Hetaerina americana, assembly GCF_022747635.1. Taxonomy (NCBI): domain Eukaryota; kingdom Metazoa; phylum Arthropoda; class Insecta; order Odonata; family Calopterygidae; genus Hetaerina; species Hetaerina americana. The sequence continues at coordinate 13,002 of NW_027287007.1, read as the reverse complement.
TTTAATTTTTCACATTTTTCCATGAAAAGTGCCAATACCCCCCTCCTTTGGGTTCTAGGTGAAAATCTCACTCGTACCAATCAAATAAAAATGTTTGCATGGTGTGTATTGTTGTTCATTTTCATCTAATAAACAAAACAAAACCCAGAATAAATCATTAAAGACAAGAAATGAGCTTAAAAGATGCCTCAGCGCAAGTGTTAATGTTAGTAAAAGAGCCCAAATTTCTAAAAATATTGCGAAAAACAACAATCTTTCCATTATAGAGTGAATGTTTGAGGTGTATAGAAGGCATTTATTTCATTTTTAGAAATTTTAATTTTTCATATTTTTCCATGAAAAGTGCCAATACCCCCCCCCTTTGGGTTCTAGGTGAAAATCTCACTCGACGGGAATCAAACAAAAATGTTTCCATGGTGTGTATTGTTGTTCATTTTCATCAAATAAACAAAATAAAACCCAGAATAAATCATTAAAGACAGGAAATGAGCATAAAAGATGCCTCAGCGCAAGTGTTAATGTTAGTAAAAGAGCCCAAATTTCAAAAAATATTGCGAAAGACAACAATCTTCCATTATAGAGTGAATGTTTGAGGTGTATAGAAGGCATTTATTTCATTTTTAGAAATTTTAATTTTTCACATTTTTCCATGAAAAGTGCCAATACCCCCCCCTTTGGGTTCTTCATGAAAATGTCACTCGATACAAATCAAACAAAAATGTTTCCATGGTGTGTATTGTTGTTCCTTTTCATCAAATAAACAAAATAAAACCCAGAATAAATCATTAAAGACAAGAAATGAGCTTAAAAGATGCCTCAGCGCAAGTGTTAATGTTAGTAAAAGAGCCCAAATTTCTAAAAATATTGCGAAAAACAACAATCTTCCATTATAGAGTGAATGTTTGAGGTGTATAGAAGGCATTTATTTCATTTTTAGAAATTTTAATTTTTCATATTTTTCCATGAAAAGTGCCAATACCCCCCCCTTTGGGTTCTAGGTGAAATTCTTACTCGACACCAATCAAACAAAAATGTTTCCATGGTGTGTATTGTTGTTCATTTTCATCAAATAAACAAAATAAAACCCAGAGTTAATCATTAAGGACAAGAAATGAGCATTAAAGATGCCTCAGCCTAAGTGTTAATGTTAGTAAAAGAGCCCAAATTTCAAATAATATTGCGAAAAACAACAATCTTCCATTATAGAGTGAATGTTTGAGGTGTATAGAAGGCATTTATTTCATTTTTAGAAATTTTAATTTTTCACATTTTTCCATGAAAAGTGCCAATACCCCCCTCTTTGGGTTCTAGGTTAAATTCTCACTCGACACAAATCAAACAAAAATGTTTCCATGGCGTGTATTGTTGTTCATTTTCATCAAATAAACAAAATAAAACCCAGAATAAATCATTAAAGACAGGAAATGAGCATAAAAGATGCCTCAGCGCAAGTGTTAATGTTAGTAAAAGAGCCCAAATTTCAAAAAATATTGCGAAAAACAACAATCTTCCATTATAGAGTGAATGTTTGAGGTGTATAGAAGGCATTTATTTCATTTTTAGAAATTTTAATTTTTCACATTTTTCCATGAAAAGTGCCAATACCCCCCCTTTGGGTTCTACATGAAAATCTCACTCGACATAAATCAAACAAAAATGTTTCCATGGTGTGTATTGTTGTTCATTTTCATGAAATAAACAAAATAAAACCCAGAATAAATCATTAAAGACAGGAAATGAGCATAAAAGATGCCTCAGCGCAAGTGTTAATGTTAGTAAAAGAGCCCAAATTCAAAAAATATTGCGAAAAAACAACAATCTTCCATTATAGAGTAAATGTTTGAGGTGTATAGAAGGCATTTATTTCATTTTTAGAAATTTTAATTTTTCACATTTTTCCATGAAAAGTACCAATACCCCCCCCCTTTGGGTTCTACATGAAAATCTCACTCGACACAAATCAAACAAAAATGTTTCCATGGTGTGTCTTGTTGTTTTATTTCATCAAACAAACTAAATAAAACCCAGAATAAATCAATAAAGACAAGAAATGAGCATAAAAGATGCCTCAGCGCATGTGTTAATGTTAGTAAAAGAGCCCAAATTTCAAAAAATATTGCGAAAAACAACAATCTTCCATTATAGAGGTGAATGTTTGAGGTGTATAGAAGGCATTTATTTCATTTTTAGAAATTTTAATTTTTCACATTTATCATGAAAAAGTGCCAATACCCCCCCTTTGGATTCTAGGTGAAATTCTCACTCGACACAAATCAAACAAAAATGTTTCCATGGTGTGTCTTGTTGTTCATTTTCATCAAATAAAAAAAATAAAACCCAGAATAAATCATAAAAGACAGGGAATGAGCAAAAAAGATGCCTCAGCGCAGGTGTTAATGTTAGTAAAAGAGCCCAAATTTCTAAAAATTTTGCGAAAAAACAAAAATCTTCTATTATAGAGTGAAAATTTGAGGTGTATAGAAGGCATTTATTTCATTTTAGAAATTTTAATTTTCACATTTTTCCATGAAAAGTGCCAATACCCCCCCCTTTGGGTTCTAGGTGAAAATCTCACTCGTACCAATCAAACAAAAATGTTTCCATGGTGTGTATTGTTGTTCATTTTCATCAAATAAACAAAACAAAACCCAGAATAAATCATTAAAGACAAGAAATGAGCTTAAAAGATGCCTCAGCGCAAGTGTTAATGTTAGTAAAAGAGCCCAAATTTCTAAAAATATTGCGAAAAACAACAATCTTCCATTATAGAGTGAATGTTTGAGGTGTATAGAAGGCATTTATTTCATTTTTAGAAATTTTAATTTTTCATATTTTTCCATGAAAAGTGCCAATAGTCCCTTTGGGTTCTAGGTGAAATTCTTACTCGAAACCAATCAAACAAAAATGTTTCCATGGTGTGTATTGTTGTTCATTTTCATCAAATAAACAAAATAAAACCCAGAGTTAATCATTAAAGACAGGAAATGAGCATAAAAGATACCACAGCGCAAGTGTTAATGTTAGTAAAACAGCCCAAGTTTCAAAAAATATTGCGAAAAAAACAATCTTCCATTATAGAGTGAATGTTTGAGGTGTATAGAAGGCATTTATTTCATTTTTAGAAATTTTAATTTTTCACATTTTTCCATGAAAAGTGCCAATACCCCCCCCTTTGGGTTCTACATGAAAATCTCACTCGACATAAATCAAACAAAAATGTTTCCATGGTGTGTATTGTTGTTCATTTTCATCAAATAAACAAAATAAAACCCAGAATAAATCATTAAAGACAGGAAATGAGCATAAAAGATGCCTCAGCGCAAGTGTCAATGTTAGTAAAAGAGCCCAAATTTCAAAAAATATTGCGAAAAACAACAATCTTCCATTAAAGAGTAAATGTTTGAGGTGTATACAAGGCATTTATTTCATTTCATTTTTAGAAATTTTAATTTTTCACATTTTTCCATGAAAAGTACCAATACCCCCCCTTTGGGTTCTACATGAAAATCTCACTCGACACAAATCAAACAAAAATGTTTCCATGGTGTGTCTTGTTGTTTTATTTCATCAAACAAACAAAATAAAACCCAGAATAAATCATTAAAGACAAGAAATGAGCATAAAAGATGCCTCAGCGCATGTGTTAATGTTAGTAAAAGAGCCCAAATTTCAAAAAATATTGCGAAAAACAACAATCTTCCATTATAGAGTGAATGTTTGAGGTGTATAGAAGGCATTTATTTCATTTTTTAGAAATTTTAATTTTTCACATTTTTCCATGAAAAGTGCCAATACCCCCCCCTTTGGGTTCTAGGGGAAATTCTCACTCGACACAAATCAAACAAAAATGATTCCATGGGTGTGTATTGTTGTTCATTTTCATCAAACAAACAAAAATAAAACCCAGAGTTAATCATTAAAGACAAGAAATGAGCATAAAAGATGCCTCAGCGCATGTGTTAATGTTAGTAAAAGAGCCCAAATTTCAAAAAATATTGCGAAAAACAAGAATCTTCCAATATATAGTGAATGTTTGAGGTGTATAGAAAGGCATTTTTTTTCATTTTTAGAAATTTTAATTTTTCACATTTTTCCTTGAAAAGTGCCAATACCCCCCCCTTTGGGTTCTACATAAAAATCACACTCGACACAAATGAAACAAAAATGTTTCCATGGTGTGTCTTGTTGTTAATTTGATCAAATAAAACAAAAATAAAACCCAGAATAAATCATTAAAGACAGGAAAATGAGCATAAAAGATGCCTCAGAACAAGTGATAATGTTAGTAAAAAGAGCCAAAATTTCAAAAAATATTGCGAAAAACAACAATCGTCCATTATAGAGTGAATGTTTGAGGTGTATACAAGGCAATTTATTTCATTTTTAGAAATTTTAATTTTTCACATTTTTCCATGAAAAGTGCCAATACCCCCCCCCCCTTTGGGTTCTACATGAAAAATCACACTCGACACCAAATCAAAAAAAAAATGTTTCCATGGTGTGTCTTGTTGTTCATTTTCATCAAATAAACAAAATAAAACCCAGAATAAATCATTAAAGACAGGAAATGAGCATAAAAGATGCCTCAGCACAAGTGATAATGTTAGTAAAAGAGCCCAAATTTCAAAAAATATTGCGAAAAAGAACAATCTTCCATTATAGAGTGAATGTTTGAGGTGTATACAAGGCATTTATTTCATTTTTAGAAATTTTAATTTTTCACATTTTTCCATGAAAAGTGCCAATACCCCCCCCTTTGGGTTCTACATGAAAATGTCACTCGACACAAATCAAACAAAAATGTGTCCATGATGTGTATTGTTGTTCATTTTCATCAAATAAACAAAATAAACCCAGAGTTAATCATAAAAGACAGGAAATGAGCATAAAAGATACCACAGCGCAAGTGTTAATGTTAGTAAAAGAGCCCAAATTTCAAAAAATATTGCGAAAAACAACAATCTTCCATTAAAGAGTGAATGTTTGAGGTGTATAGTAGGCATTTATTTCATTTTTAGAAATTTTAATTTTTCACATTTTTCCATGAAGAGTGCCAATATTTCATTTGGGTCTACATGAAAATCACACTCGACACAAATAAAAAAAAAAATGTTTCCATGGTGTGTCTTGTTGTTCATTTTCATCAAATAAACAAAATAAAACCCGGAATAAATCATTAAAGACAGGAAATGAGCATAAAAGATGCCTCAGCGCAAGTGTTAATGTTAGTAAAAGAGCCCAAATTTCAAAAAATATTGCGAAAGACAACAATCTTCCATTATAGAGTGAATGTTTGAGGTGTATAGAAGGCATTTATTTCATTTTTAGAAATTTTAATTTTTCACATTTTTCCATGAAAAGTGCCAATGAACCCCCCCCTTTGGGTTCTAGGGGAAATTCTCACTCGATACAAATCAAACAAAAATGTTTCCATGGTGTGTCCTGTTTTTCATTTTCATCAAATAAACAAAATAAAACCCAGAATAAATCATAAAAGACAGGAAATGAGCAAAAAAGATGCTCAGCGCAAGTGTTATTGTTAGTAAAAGAGCCCAAATTTCAAAAAAATTTGCGGAAAAAACAAAAATCTTCCATTATAGAGTGAATGTTTGAGGTGTATAGAAGGCATTTATTTCATTTTAAAAATTTTAATTTTTCACATTTCTCCATGAAAAGTGCCAATACCCCCCTCTTTGGGTTCTAGGTTAAATTCTCACTCGACACAAATCAAACCAAAATGTTTCCATGGCGTGTATTGTTGTTCAATTTCATCAATAAACAAAATAAAACCCGGAATAAATCATTAAAGACAGGAAATGAGCATAAAAGATGCCTCAGCGCAAGTGGTAATGTTAGTTAAAGAGCCCAAATTTCAAAAAATATTGAGAAAAACAACAATCTTCCATTATAGAGTGAATGTTTGAGGTGTATAGAAGGCATTTATTTCATTTTTAGAAATTTTAATTTTTCACATTTTTCCATGAAAAGTGCCAATACCCCCCCCCTTTGGGTTCTACATGAAAATCTCACTCGACATAAATCAAACAAAAATGTTTCCATGGTATGTATTGTTGTTCATTTTCATCAAATAAACAAAATAAAACCCAGAATAAATCATTAAAGACAGGAAATGAGCATAAAAGATGCCTCAGCAAAAGTGATAATGTTAGCAAAAGAGCCCAAATTTCTAAAAATATTGCGAAAAACAACAATCTTCATTATAGAGTGAATGTTTGAGGTGTATAGAAGGCATTTATTTCATTTTTAGAAATTTTAATTTTTTCACATTTTTCCATGAAAAGTGCCAATACCCCCCCCCCTTTGGGTCCTACATGAAAATGTCACTCGACACAAATCAAACAAAAATGTTTCCATGATGTGTATTGTTGTTCATTTTCATCAAATAAACAAAATAAACCCAGAGTTAATCATAAAAGACAGGAAATGAGCATAAAAGATACCACAGCGCAAGTGTTAATGTTAGTAAAAGAGCCCAAATTTCAAAAAAATATTGCGAAAAACAACAATCTTCCATTAAAGAGCAATTTTTGAGGTGTATAGAAGGCATTTATTTCATTTTTAGAAATTTTAATTTTTCACATTTTTCCATTGAAAAGTTGCCAATACCCCCCTCTTTGGGTTCTACATGAAAATCACACTCGACACAAATAAAAAAAAATGTTTCCATGGTGTGTCTTGTTGTTAATTTTCATCAAATAAACAATATAAAACCCGGAATAAATCATTAAAGACAGGAAATGAGCATAAAAGATGCCTCAGCGCAAGTGTTAATGTTAGTAAAAGAGCCCAAATTTCAAAAAATATTGCGAAAGACAACAATCTTCCATTATAGAGTGAATGTTTGAGGTGTATAGAAGGCATTTATTTCATTTTTAGAAATTTTAATTTTTCACATTTTTCCATGAAAAGTGCCAATGAACCCCCTCCTTTGGGTTCTAGCGGAAATTCTCACTCGATACAAATCAAACAAAAATGTTTCCATGGTGTGTCCTGTTTTTCATTTTCATCAAATAAACAAATAAAACCCAGAATAAATCATAAAAGACAGGAAATGAGCAAAAAAGATGCCCCAGCGCAAGTGTTATTGTTAGTAAAAGAGCCCAAATTTCAAAAAATTTTGCGAAAAACAAAAATCTTCCATTATAGAGTGAATGTTTGAGGTGTATAGAAGGCATTTTATTTCATTTTTAGAAATTTTAATTTTTCACATTTCTCCATGAAAAGTGCCAATACCCCCCTCTTTGGGTTCTAGGTTAAATTCTCACTCGACACAAATCAAACAAAAATGTTTCCATGGCGTGTATTGTTGTTCATTTTCATCAAATAAACAAAATAAAACCCGGAATAAATCATTAAAGACAGGAAATGAGCATTAAAGATGCCTCAGCGCAAGTGTTAATGTTAGTAAAAGAGCCCAAATTTCAAAAAATATTGCGAAAAACAACAATCTTCCATTATAGAGTGAATGTTTGAGGTGTATAGAAGGCATTTATTTCATTTTTAGAAATTTTAATTTTTTCACATTTTTCCATGAAAAGTGCCAATACCCCCCCTTTGGGTTCTACATGAAAATCTCACTCGACATAAATCAAACAAAAATGTTTCCATGGTGTGTATTGTTGTTCATTTTCATCAAATAAACAAAATAAAACCCAGAATAAATCATTAAAGACAGGAAATGAGCATAAAAGATGCCTCAGCGCAAGTGTTAATGTTAGTAAAAGAGCCCAAATTTCAAAAAATATTGCGAAAAACAACAATCTTCCATTAAAGAGTAAATGTTTGAGGTGTATACAAGGCATTTATTTCATTTTTAGAAATTTTAATTTTTCACATTTTTCCATGAAAAGTACCAATACCCCCCCTTTGGGTTCTACATGAAATCTCACTCGACACAAATCAAACAAAAATGTTTCCATGGTGTGTATTGTTGTTTTATTTCATCAAACAAACAAAATAAAACCCAGAATAAATCATTAAAGACAAGAAATGAGCATAAAAGATGCCTCAGCGCATGTGTTAATGTTAGTAAAAGAGCCCTTATTTCAAAAAATATTGCGAAAAACAAGAATCTTCCATTATATAGTGAATGTTTGAGGTGTATAGAAGGCATTTTTTTCATTTTTAGAAATTTTAATTTTTCACATTTTTCCATGAAAAGTGCCAATACCCCCCCCTTTGGGTTCTACATAAAAATCACACTCGACACAAATCAAACAAAAATGTTTCCATGGTGTGTCTTGTTGTTAATTTGATCAAATAAACAAAATAAAACCCAGAATAAATCATTAAAGACTGGAAATGAGCATAAAAGATGCCTCAGCACAAGTGATAATGTTAGTAAAAGAGCCCAAATTTCAAAAAATATTGCGAAAAAAACCAATCTTCCATTATATAGTGAATGTTTGAGGTGTATACAAGGCATTTATTTCATTTTTAGAAATTTTAATTTTTCACATTTTTCCATGAAAAGTGCCAATACCCCCCCCTTTGGGTTCTACATGAAAATGTCACTCGACACAAATCAAACAAAAATGTTTCCATGGTGTGTATTGTGGTTCATTTTCATCAAATAAACAAAATAAAACCCAGAGTTAATCATTAAAGACAGGAAATGAGCATAAAAGATACCACAGCGCAAGTGTTAATGTTAGTAAAAGAGCCCAAATTTCAAAAAATATTGCGAAAAACAACAATCTTCCATTATAGAGTGAATGTTTGAGGTGTATAGAAGGCATTTATTTCATTTTTAGAAATTTTAATTTTTCACATTTTTCCATGAAAAGTGCCAATACCCCCCCTTTGGGTTCTACATGAAAATCACACTCGACACAAATCAAAAAAAAAAATGTTTCCATGGTGTGTCTTGTTGTTCATTTTCATCAAATAAACAAAATAAAACCCAGAATAAATCATTAAAGACAGGAAATGAGCATAAAAGATGCCTCAGCACAAGTGATAATGTTAGTAAAAGAGCCCAAATTTCAAAAAATATTGCGAAAAAGAACAATCTTCCATTATAGAGTGAAAGTTTGAGGTGTATACAAGGCATTTATTTCATTTTTAGAAATTTTAATTTTTCACATTTTTCCATGAAAAGTGACAATACCCCCCCCTTTGGGTTCTACATGAAAATGTCACTCGACACAAATCAAACAAAAATGTTTCCATGATGTGTATTGTTGTTCCTTTTCATCAAATAAACAAAATAAACCCAGAGTTAATCATAAAAGACAGGAAATGAGCATAAAAGATACCACAGCGCAAGTGTTAATGTTAGTAAAAGAGCCCAAATTTCAAAAAATATTGCGAAAAACAACAATCTTCCATTAGAGAGTGAATGTTTGAGGTGTATAGAAGGCATTTATTTCATTTTAGAAATTTTAATTTTTCACATTTTTCCATGAAAAGTGCCAATACCCCCCCCCTTTGGGTTCTAGGTGAAAATCTCACTCGTACCAATCAAACAAAAATGTTTCCATGGTGTGTATTGTTGTTCATTTTCATCAAATAAACAAAACAAAACCCAGAATAAATCATTAAAGACAAGAAATGAGCTTAAAAGATGCCTCAGCGCAAGTGTTAATGTTAGTAAAAGAGCCCAAATTTCTAAAAATATTGCGAAAAACAACAATCTTCCATTATAGAGTGAATGTTTGAGGTGTATAGAAGGCATTTATTTCATTTTTAGAAATTTTAATTTTTCATATTTTTCCATGAAAAGTGCCAATAGTCCCTTTGGGTTCTAGGTGAAATTCTTACTCGACACCAATCAAACAAAAATGTTTCCATGGTGTGTATTGTTGTTCATTTTCATCAAATAAACAAAATAAAACCCAGAGTTAATCATTAAAGACAGGAAATGAGCATAAAAGATACCACAGCGCAAGTGTTAATGTTAGTAAAACAGCCCAAGTTTCAAAAAATATTGCGAAAAAAACAATCTTCCATTATAGAGTGAATGTTTGAGGTGTATAGAAGGCATTTATTTCATTTTTAGAAATTTTAATTTTTCACATTTTTCCATGAAAAGTGCCAATACCCCCCCCTTTGGGTTCTACATGAAAATCTCACTCGACATAAATCAAACAAAAATGTTTCCATGGTGTGTATTGTTGTTCATTTTCATCAAATAAACAAAATAAAACCCAGAATAAATCATTAAAGACAGGAAATGAGCATAAAAGATGCCTCAGCGCAAGTGTCAATGTTAGTAAAAGAGCCCAAATTTCAAAAAATATTGCGAAAAACAACAATCTTCCATTAAAGAGTAAATGTTTGAGGTGTATACAAGGCATTTATTTCATTTTTAGAAATTTTAATTTTTCACATTTTTCCATGAAAAGTACCAATACCCCCCCCTTTGGGTTCTACATGAAAATCTCACTCGACACAAATCAAACAAAAATGTTTCCATGGTGTGTCTTGTTGTTTTATTTCATCAAACAAACAAAATAAAACCCAGAATAAATCATTAAAGACAAGAAATGAGCATAAAAGATGCCTCAGCGCATGTGTTAATGTTAGTAAAAGAGCCCAAATTTCAAAAAATATTGCGAAAAACAACAATCTTCCATTATAGAGTGAATGTTTGAGGTGTATAGAAGGCATTTATTTCATTTTTAGAAATTTTAATTTTTCACATTTTTCCATGAAAAGTGCCAATACCCCCCCCTTTGGGTTCTAGGGGAAATTCTCACTCGACACAAATCAAACAAAAATGATTCCATGGTGTGTATTGTTGTTCATTTTCATCAAACAAACAAAATAAAACCCAGAGTTAATCATTAAAGACAAGAAATGAGCATAAAAGATGCCTCAGCGCATGTGTTAATGTTAGTAAAAGAGCCCAAATTTCAAAAAATATTGCGAAAAACAAGAATCTTCCAATATATAGTGAATGTTTGAGGTGTATAGAAGGCATTTTTTTCATTTTTAGAAATTTTAATTTTTCACATTTTTCCTTGAAAAGTGCCAATACCCCCCCCTTTGGGTTCTACATAAAAATCACACTCGACACAAATGAAACAAAAATGTTTCCATGGTGTGTCTTGTTGTTAATTTGATCAAATAAACAAAATAAAACCCAGAATAAATCATTAAAGACAGGAAATGAGCATAAAAGATGCCTCAGAACAAGTGATAATGTTAGTAAAAGAGCCAAAATTTCAAAAAATATTGCGAAAAAACAACAATCGTCCATTATAGAGTGAATGTTTGAGGTGTATACAAGGCATTTATTTCATTTTTAGAAATTTTAATTTTTCACATTTTTCCATGAAAAGTGCCAATACCCCCCCCCCCCTTTGGGTTCTACATGAAAATCACACTCGACACAAATCAAAAAAAAAATGTTTCCATGGTGTGTCTTGTTGTTCATTTTCATCAAATAAACAAAATTAAACCCAGAATAAATCATTAAAGACAGGAAATGAGCATAAAAGATGCCTCAGCACAAGTGATAATGTTAGTAAAAGAGCCCAAATTTCAAAAAATATTGCGAAAAAGAACAATCTTCCATTATAGAGTGAATGTTTGAGGTGTATACAAGGCATTTATTTCATTTTTAGAAATTTTAATTTTTCACATTTTTCCATGAAAAGTGCCAATACCCCCCCCCTTTGGGTTCTACATGAAATGTCACTCGACACAAATCAAACAAAAATGTGTCCATGATGTGTATTGTTGTTCATTTTCATCAAATAAACAAAATAAACCCAGAGTTAATCATAAAAGACAGGAAATGAGCATAAAAGATACCACAGCGCAAGTGTTAATGTTAGTAAAAGAGCCCAAATTTCAAAAAATATTGCGAAAAACAACAATCTTCCATTAAAGAGTGAATGTTTGAGGTGTATAGTAGGCATTTTTTTCATTTTTAGAAATTTTAATTTTTCACATTTTTCCATGAAGAGTGCCAATATTTCATTTGGGTTCTACATGAAAATCACACTCGACACAAATAAAAAAAAAATGTTTCCATGGTGTGTCTTGTTGTTCATTTTCATCAAATAAACAAAATAAAACCCGGAATAAATCATTAAAGACAGGAAATGAGCATAAAAGATGCCTCAGCGCAAGTGTTAATGTTAGTAAAAGAGCCCAAATTTCAAAAAATATTGCGAAAGACAACAATCTTCCATTATAGAGTGAATGTTTGAGGTGTATAGAAGGCATTTATTTCATTTTTAGAAATTTTAATTTTTCACATTTTTCCATGAAAAGTGCCAATGAACCCCCCCCTTTGGGTTCTAGGGGAAATTCTCACTCGATACAAATCAAACAAAAATGTTTCCATGGTGGGTCCTGTTTTTCATTTTCATCAAATAAACAAAATAAAACCCAGAATAAATCATAAAAGACAGGAAATGAGCAAAAAAGATGCCTCAGCGCAAGTGTTATTGTTAGTAAAAGAGCCCAAATTTCAAAAAAATTTGCGAAAAACAAAAATCTTCCATTATAGAGTGAATGTTTGAGGTGTATAGAAGGCATTTATTTCATTTTTAAAATTTTAATTTTTCACATTTCTCCATGAAAAGTGCCAATACCCCCCTCTTTGGGTTCTAGGTTAAATTCTCACTCGACACAAATCAAACCAAAATGTTTTAATGGCGTGTATTGTTGTTCATTTTCATCAAATAAACAAAATAAAACCGGAATAAATCATTAAAGACAGGAAATGAGCATAAAAGATGCCTCAGCGCAAGTGGTAATGTTAGTAAAAGAGCCCAAATTTCAAAAAATATTGAGAAAAACAACAATCTTCCATTATAGAGTGAATGTTTGAGGTGTATAGAAGGCATTTATTTCATTTTTAGAAATTTTAATTTTTCACATTTTTCCATGAAAAGTGCCAATACCCCCCCCCTTTGGGTTCTACATGAAAATCTCACTCGACATAAATCAAACAAAAATGTTTCCATGGTATGTATTGTTGTTCATTTTCATCAAATAAACAAAATAAAACCCAGAATAAATCAT